>NC_025694.1:23266404-23273092 GCF_000633955.1 Camelina sativa | reverse complement strand
CTGAGGATGTATGTGTGTGTCTCTTCACATCTCTTTGACCTCCTTAAGCCACGACAACATTTGACAGGATGGATAGACCGGCATGACAGGCAGCTATTTCCCACAGTTGCTTTCAGAGTACTGATCTTCTATATATTGTAGGATTTCCATGATCTGTCCTAGTACACGTTCATGTCTGTGATCAACAAAGCTTAGGCAAAAACATGTTAGATTTACAAATCTGTTGAAGTCCAGAGGCTTGGTAAACAAATCAGCTAGCTGCAATTCAGTGCTCACACGGTCAATCTCGATCAGTTTTACCTTAACTAGTTCACGAACAAAGTGGTGTCTAATATCAATATGTTTGGTTCCTGAATGTTGAACATGATTCTTTGAAATATTAATTGCACTCAAATTATCACAATGAATTAAAGAAGTATCAGAATCCATACCATAATCAGAGGCCAATTGTCGCATCCAAAGGAGTTGTGTGCAACAGCTTCCTAACGCAATGTACTCAGCCTTAGCAGTTGATAGAGAGACACACTTTTGTTTCTTGTTGTGCCATGATATCAGGTTGTTGCCCATGAAAAAACATCTTCCACTTGGGTTGCGACGATCATCCACAGAACCTGTCCAATCAGCATCACAATACCCACTCAGACAGGTGTTTGTATCCTTAGTATAGTAAATACCAAAGTCCAGTGTCCCTTTGATGTACTTGATGATCTTCTTTACAGCTAGTAAGTGTGACATCTTGGGCTTGGCTTGATAGCAAGCACAGATCCCTACTGACAGACATATGTCTGAACGACTAGCAGTCAAAAACAATAGACTTCCAATCATTCCTCTGTATAGTCTCTCATCTACATCCTCCACTTCTTCGTCCTTGGAGAGTTTGTCATTTGCACCCATATGAATCTTTGCTTCTTTACTTTTATCCAAACCAAAGCGTTGTACAAGCTCCTTAGCATAAGTACTTTAAGATACAAAGATCCCATCAGCCGATTGTTCAACTTGCAATCCCAAAAGTACTTTAGCTCTCCCACCATACTCATCTCAAACTCCTGAGACATGCTCTCCACAAACTGTTTTACGAGAGGCTGACAAGTGGAACCAAAAACAATGTCATCCACATAGATCTGAACGAACATCAGGTCATTGTTGTTGTTGAGAACAAACAACGTTTTGTCAACACTCCCTCGACTGTATCCCTGATCCATTAGAAACGTAGTCAATCTCTCATACCATGCTCATGGTGCCTGCTTTAGACCATACAGGACTTTCTTCAGTCGATAAACATGCTCAGGATGCTGCGAGTTCTCAAAGCCTTTTGGTTGCTCAACATAAACCTCCTCTTGCAGTATTCCATTTAGGAAGGCACTTTTAACATCCATCTGATGCAAAGTGAACTTAAAAGCTCATGCCATACCAAACATAAACCTGATTGACTCCAACCTTGCCACCGAAGCAAAGGTTTCATCAAACTAAATTCCCTCAATTTGAGAATAACCTTGAGCTACCAACCTTGCTTTGTTCCTCACAATGCAGCCACTAGCATCACTCTTGTTCTTGAATATCCACTTTGTTCCTACTATATTGACGTCATTAGGACGTTGAGTGAGTTCCCAAACATCACTACGTTCAAATTTTTCCAACTCATCTTGCATAGCAGTAACCCAAAACTCATCACAAAGCGCCTCCTTGTGATTCTTGGGCTCAATGGAAGAAACAAAACATGCAAATTGCACCATGTAAGAATCCTGAGAGACAGACTCTAGAACGACAGCCTTTTGTTTCTTCCCAGCGAGCTGGGCAAAATCAATATGCTTTCCTTTGGTAACTCTACCCCCTGAATCGCACCTATAACATCAGTAGAGAAGTGATTCCGTTGAACCTGAGAAGATACCGAAACTGAATCTGGTGATGGCACAGGCCTGTCCGAGACAGCCGGACTAGCAGATTCTGACATGAACTTCTCAGCTTCAGTTACCAGGTCTGTGTCAGAGACAATAGGCACCACTGCAACCCATAGGAATGAGGTGTCGTCAAACACTACATTGACAGTCTCCTGAACAGATCGCAGACGTTTGTTGTAAACACGAAAAGCAGTTATATGTCCAGAATACCCGAGAAAGATGCCTTCATCACTCTTGGAGTCAAATTTACCCAACTGATCCTTATCATTCAGAATATAGCAGAGGCATCCAAACACATGGAAATAGTGTACGGTTGGAGATTTCCCTTTCCAAAGCTCATAGGGAGTCTTACTGGTCCCTAGGCAAACATGCACACGATTGATGATATAACAGGCTGTGTTCATAGCTTCATCCCAAAACCGATGAGGAGCCTGATTTCCATGCAACATAGCTTGTGCCATCTCTTGCAGCGTCAAGTTTTTACGTTCAACAACATCATTCTGTTCCGGTGTTCTTGGTGCAGAATATTGATGAGTAATGCCTTGGTGCCCACAGAATTGTTCAAACTTGTCGTTTTGAAACTCACCACCATGATCACTTCGAATGTTTTCGATTGAGAACTTCTCACTTTTAATCTGCAAGGCAAGAATACGAAAGCATTCAAGAGTATCAGATTTATCAAGAAGAAACCTTACCAAGGTGTAGCGAGTGTAGTGATCCACCATTACAAAGATGAATTGTCGGCCAGTTATACTCTGAACTTGTATAGGCCCCATCAGATCCATGTGAACCAATTGTAGAGGATGACATGTGCGTATGTGTGTTACAGACCCATGAGATGCTTTGATCTGCTTACCTTTGTTGCATGGACCACACACAAAGTGTGGATCTCCCCTCAACTTGGGCAGTCCGCAGACAACTTCTTGGTTTGCCAATTTCAACATTGTGCGAATATTCAAATGACCAAGCATCTGATGCCACAACTCTGTGTCTAACTCAGCAGTGGCATTGAAACATTTCATTTCAAATTTCCACATATAGCAATTATTCCCTGATCGTCTTTCTCTGAGTTTGACAGACCCTCGTTGATCAACGGCTTTGCAATCCTTTTTGGTAAAGGTAACATCCAAGCCTTCATCACATAAATGGCTGACACTGATCAGATTGCCTTCAATCCATCCACTAAAAACACATCCTTCAGATGTGGTTGCGTGTCTCCACTTGTTGCACCCTTTCCTCAGATTGCGTCCTTTCCTCCATCTCCAAACGTGACTCTTCCACCGGCAACATCTTCTATATGAGACAAATTGTTAAGAGCACCTGTCATATGTCTCGAGCATCCGCTGTCAAAGTACCATTTAGCCTGATCAATCTCAGTTCTATCCGCTGTGTATGCAACATGGCAGTAGAGATCCTCTTTCCTGACATACCATTGACTAACTCTTCTAACGGCTGGAAAGAAGCCACCATTCTGCACAAGATTTATCACGCGTTTCTGAAACTTGTAACATTGAGCCTTATAGTGGTTTAGATGACCACAATACCAGCATCTTCTTCTCCTGCTGAGACTAACAGATCGCTGAGCAGGCTGCTGGTAATTATGTGAACCAAATGGATGTCTTCCAGGCAATTGATGTTGCTTAATCGGCCGCCTATGATGCGTGTTCACCTTAGGGAACTGATTCTGTTGATCGATTGATGCACCAGGTTGTTCTTTGAGATTTGACTCGGTGTTCTGCCCTTTAACAAACTGTGTGGCCTTGTCAAAGTTGATTCCTCGATACCCCATAACCCACTTTGTAGTGCTTGATTGTCTAGTACTGAGTAAGATGTCGAGATCTTTAGTTCCTTCACTCAGCATTCTGATGTTCTTTAGTTGTTCTTCCAATTGCTTCTCAAGACGCAGAGACTTGGCTTTTTCTTCAATAAGTTCCCTAGACAACATTGCTTTGTTCATTTGAAGAGTATCTCTCTCGGCAGAAAACTCATTGTTATCTTGGGTCTTTTGCACAACAGTCTGAATAAGGAGCCCAATCTGATCTTCCATTGACAAATCCACCTCCTCTCCATCTGAATTAGATTCACTCTTCTTGTCATAGTCCCCTTTTAGCAACAGATCTTCGTCTCCTCCATCTTCCTCGATGACTCCAAGCAAAGCCACAAAGTTGTTCAAAATTTCACCATTGTTGTCTTCCTCATCAGAATCACTTTCACTACATGTAATGTAGGACTTCTGCTTATTGCTTTGAGAGGGACAATCAGTCTTGGTATGACCAAAACCCTTGCATCCATAGTATTGAAAAGCGTGCTTTCGTTTATTATTTGGACACTCAGCCTTGTAATGCCCGTACCCTTCACACTCAACACACTGACGTTCTGACTTATCACTTTTCCTGAACCCCTTGTCAGAATCAGCACTTGTGAGTGATGTAGTTTCCTTTCGGTGACCTCTCTCCATCTTGCGAAAGTACTTCTCGACCAATAGACCAACTTTTTTTCCTCTTCAAGCTCCTGAGATTCAACAAGCCTCTTTTCCTCTACAGCTTTAAGAGCAAATGACTTAACATTCATCTTCTCTTTCTTCTTTAGTTGCATCTCAAACGCCTACATCATCCCAACGACTTGATGGTACTTGTACTCATCAGACTTCAGAGACACATCAATAGCAGATTTGTGCGGTTTAAACTTGTTAGGTAGACTTCTGAGAAATTTCTTGACCAGCTTCTTTTCCTTGTATTATTTACCTAAAACAACAAATTCTTGAGCAATACCACTCAACCGGCTACTATAATCTGCCACAGATTCGGTTTCAGTCATTTGCAGATTCTCAAATTCAGAAGCAAGATTGTCCAGCCTCGTACGCCTAACTCGACATGTGCCTTCAAAAGTGACGACCAGAATGTCCCACGCCTCCTTAGCTGACACACACCCTTGAACTTGGTTGAAGATATCTCTTGGCAGAGATTTGAAGATAACAGACAACACCTACGAGTTGTGCTTGGCCTCAGCCTTTTCTTCAGCGGTCCACTTCTTTCTGTGTTTTTGCACCACTTCACCATCTTCATTCTTCTCAGTTGGATGAGACCAAGCATCCTCCACTACAAACTAAGCTTCCATGTCAACGCTCGAGATCCTGCTGGATTGAGACTTTCTAGTAACTAAAGCATTCTGGATCCAGTTTCAATGGCCCTTGTAACGCAACAACCTCCAGTGATTTCTCCATACCCTAGTCGCAAGATCTCACCTGTTGAAAAAGATATTAGAATTTTTTTATCAGATGTCTGCTCTGATACCAATTGTTACGGTATAGAGAACACTGATACACAATAACACACTTGGAACGCGCCAAGCAAACGGTTTAATCAATCTTATAAAAACTCTCGTTTCTTACAAGACTTGAAACTAAGCTCAGTCTCCTATCTATCTAACACAACACCATGTGTAGATCTAAAAGAGTATAACACACACTCACCTTCAAAGCTTTTTGTATTTGCTTGAAGGTTTACAAATCTCACAACCTTTATCCCACGAGTGCTAACTCTTTTTGCGGCTAGCCCTCGTCACTTTATAACCCCACAAATGATCTCTAACCTAGATCTTTGTGTATCCTAACTAAAAGGAAATATTCCTTATCCCTAAGACAATATCTTCCCTTATCTTTTCTTATCAAATATACTCTCAATATCTCCGAGTATATCTTGATATCTTCGTCTTTCCTTCTCACGCATCATGTCATTGCGTCCACAATAATTCTCCACATCAGCACGCCATGACACGTCAGCATATCAGCCCTCTGAGACTTTTCACAGTTACCTGTTACCTTCAGAGCTCTGTTGCACTTTCAGCTATTGCCTTAGTACTTGGCCTCAAGATTGACCAAGCTAAATTGGAGCGAAAACTTGAAAAAGCAAGGCAAAGGAATCTCAAAAATTGGCAATCGTTTCTGGATCTAGCAAAGTCTGACCACTATATTCGTAAAAACCAGAGTTATGTACTTGAGGTTGTAAGAAAAGAAAAGATTTGATTGTCAAAACTGCAAAAGAATTATACTTTTTTTGTTATCTTGACTTAGTTCGTTGAGTTTTTAGTCTGCACTCTGCACTTTATTGATTAATGTGGCTGTTGGTCTTTTGTCTATTAATGAGCTCTGTAGAAGAGCATACAAGTGGACTATTGAAGATGAGAAGGTCCAATTCAAATAATGGGCCTAAATTCAGGCCCATGTTTTTAATATTCAGAGACGCACGACGGGAACAATGATCGCCGTTTCTTGTGCGATTACCTCACTCTCCGGTTATAAACCCTAGCCGCGTCTTCTGGACAATTTCAATTCCAATTTCAATTTCGTTGAGAGAAGAAGATACAATCCAGAGGAAAAAAATCACTTCTTTTTCCTTCTGGGTTGAGGGAAGAAGATGAAGCCTTCCCAGAAGAGGGAACGCAAACACAAAAGACAAGATGCTTCATCGGCGGAAAACGCCGGCGGCGGCGAAGTTAAAGAAGAAGCATCGTTACCTCAATCCCCTGAGCCAGTTTCAGCTTCCGAAGCCAACAACCCATCTCCGTCGCGACGTAACCGTGGGAGAGGGAAAAAGCGTAGACTGAACAACCAATCAGAAGACAATAATAACCAGAGGACGTCGTCTCCGGAGCGTAGATCTCGTCACCATCACTCTGATCAGAAGAATGGTGATTGTAGCAATGGGATGGTTGTTTCAACAACTACTGATTCGATTCCTTCTGCTCCGAGTTGGGAGACTGTTGTTAAAGTTGTCCCTTCAATGGATGCT
>NC_025694.1:23256988-23263647 GCF_000633955.1 Camelina sativa | reverse complement strand
TTTGACAGGATGGATAGACCGGCATGACAGGCAGCTATTTCCCACAGTTGCTTTCAGAGTACTGATCTTCTATATATTGTAGGATTTCCATGATCTGTCCTAGTACACGTTCATGTCTGTGATCAACAAAGCTTAGGCAAAAAACATGTTAGATTTACAAATCTGTTGAAGTCCAGAGGTTTGGTAAACAAATCAGCTAGCTGCAATTCAGTGCTCACACGATCAATCTCGATCAGTTTTACCTCAACTAGTTCACGAACAAAGTGGTGTCTAATATCAATATGTTTGGTTCCTGAATGCTGAACATGATACTTTGAAATATTTATTGCACTCAAATTACCTATACTAATTTGCATTTCGTAATCTACTTCTTTCCTTGTAGCAAGACGATAAAAGATAAAAACATATACCTATACTAATTGAAACAAAATACTTAACCGTGCTAATTGCACTTCTAAACGAATATAATATGAATGAATAGTTTGAGAAAAGTATTACATACCAGATTTAATCAAAGTGGGTTAACCGCAATCAGGCCCGACTCAATAAAACTGCGGTTCCTGAACTGGAAAATAAAAAGGCCATTTTTTCCTATATTTTTCTGAAGTAAAAATTTTTAGACCTTTTTTGTGAAGAGAAAAAATAAAAATTTGACTAAACCCTGTGCTATAGCACCCTTGGCACATGCCTAGAGCCGGGGCTGACCACAATCAGTAGCACACTCACAACTTTAAACATAACTTTTTTGCTTTGTAGAGGAAAAAAAACGAAAATATTAGTTTTTTATATTAGATTATATATGTGTCTATTGTAAATACTTATTGATATCAATGAATACTCCATAACTAAAAGATTTGGTAAAACGAATACGAGTCCCCTAATCAACATGTGTATTTTAGTTGGAATCATATTTAAAATTTATGTCTTTTATGAAAAGTACTAGTACTAACTGAAGAAAATGTGGTTAGAGAGGGTTTAGGCTACTCTACCTTGACTTATGGTATATATATTTGAAAATATTGATTTAGTGCGATTAATTCTTGTTGGTATTGTTGTACTAAATTTGTTGATTCATTCATTGTTTATTGAAAGAGAGATTTTTGTTTGTCAATTCTACAGTTTCAGCTATTGGTATGATGATCATATATCCCAAAAGCAAACAAATAAGTGAAATGGATTATGAGATTTTAGTAGCTAACGTTAGCTTTTTAAATTACCTAAGAAGAATACTTTTTGTGTAGGAGATGATTTCTTATATGTCTACTTTCTCCATAACACAGACGTAAAATTATATTGATATTAATGCTCCATAAGTTAGAAGATTTGATAAAACGAGTCTGAATCCACTAATAAGTATGTGTATTTTATTTTGAATTAACACTAGTTAAACACTAATTAATTAATCAATAATATCATATATATCAAAACTTGTGGTGGTTTTAATAAGAAAAATGATTGCTATTTAATTTCGTTGAAAAATATAGTTGTGGAGGGGTCTAAGTATTTGATTTATAGTCGTCGTTAATTATTTTTCTAGAAAATGTTGATTTGTTATTGTTAGTTCATTTCAAACTTAATCGATTACAAACGGTAAAAATAAAATTGGATATACCCAAAATGCAAGTCTAAAGCAGTATAACAAACAAAACAAATTCTTTTAATGAGAACATAGCCAATTCGTAAAAGAATCATACCTCACTTTATGTATTCCGATTTTGTGGGCTCCTAACAAAGTGGAGACGACGACAATGATCCATTCTGGTAACTATAAGTTTTGACGGCTGGCTTTGGTTCTTTATTTCTTTGCATTTCTGAAAGAATGGTTTAATTAACCTTATGCTTTTTATGAGTTTTACTTGGATATATATCTTGTAGGTGAATATAAATCTAGATTCAAGTCACTCAACAGAGTTTTCTTGAAGTAGTTATAATCGTTGTAATAAGTGTTTTGGGGAGTTTCTTTCTGGTGGGTATCGTCTTACTAGTTTCCTTGAAGATGAACCAAGCTGAATCGGAGGAAAAAAATGAAGAAGCAAGGCAAAGAAATCTCAACAAATATTTTAGAGGAATTGGTTCTTCTATGAATATCAGCAGTTTGACCACTTCTTCTCATTTTTAAGATAGCGTACAATCTTTAACAAGTTCTTGTCTCTCACCTTTTCAACGTATCTGTGAACGATTATTCGGTTACAAACTGTAAAAATAATTGGGTTAACCCAAAATGCAAGTCTAAAACAATATAACAAACATAACAAATTCTTTTAAAGAGAGTAAAAGAATCATACCGCACTTTATGTAGTCCAATTTGTGGGCTTCTAGCGGAGTGGAGACGACGACAATGATCCATCCAAGTGAAGATAATTTTGACGGCTGCCTTTGGTTCTCATCCAAGGAGAGAATTAGGGCAACAAAAGAGCTTTTTAATTTTGTTACATGTTAAATTTTTGTGATACTATAAGTTGTTGATTACTCCATTAATTGCTTCACATACTAATTCTAGTTTTAAGTTATTAATTCTACAAGGAAAAAGATTAAGGAATTATACAACTAATTAATATAATACCAAAATTGGAAAAACTTATATGGTCAACTTTAATCCTAAAATGAAGATGATTGTAAATACTAAATACCCACCTCTATATAATCAAATAAATTGTCTCATCAAAAAAATAGTTTTTTTTTTCATTACACCACCATTAATTAAACTTTGTTCTATTGTTACAACTTTTTATTTTTTTTGTAATATAATTGAATTTTTATGAGGATAATTAATGCAATAAAGTAAAAGTACACTATAATTCTAAAGGGTATTTCATATTTTCTTTTCTTTTTTTTTTCTTTTCCAAAATTTAAATATCAGGCAAAAAAAATTCTTAAGAAAATTATATGTTTACGTAACTTAGAGCATATGTTTATGTAATATGCATATATATTTTTTTAGTTTCTTAGAATTATGATATTTACCTTTAGTTTTCTTTTTCATCTAATATTCAGTATATCATAATAATATGAGAAAAAATAATGAACTTATCTGAATTTTTGATTAATTATATAAATGTTCGTAAAGTTTTAATGAAAATTAGTTGGACAAGTAGTAAACCAATTACATAAAGAGACTACAATATATGGAACACATATATTTAAGATAATATTAGTTTTTCAAATATGAAATATATTAATTTTCATTTTTTCTTTTGAGAATTATGTTTTATATATTTTTAATATTAAGTAAGATATAAATTTGATATAATTCAAATGTCATTTTATATGATAATTATAAGCCTTAATTATCCTTTCAGATTGAGTGCATAGAATTAAAATCTATATTTCATATGATGTAATATAAAATTAAATTATATTATGAGATGGAGTCCCTGAACTAGAAATCTATTTTTTTATTAAATCAAATAAAATATAAAATTAATATTTGGAATTCTGTTTAAAATTTTACACAGTTTTTTATACCCTCGTATATATGTGGGCATAATCTAGTAATAGTAAAAAAAAATGTATTTGATGCAAACTCGGCACGATGTTCATTGAAATTATTAAAACATTGAATCACAAATAAATTTCTATGATTTCTTGGGGAAAGACATTGAAGTAAATTTGTCTCCATGTGACAATATTTCACTATAATATAGATTTCAGTAAATGAATACTCAATTATTTAGAAATGTAGAACAAGAATCATCCACACAAAATAAAAATAAAAAAGAAGCAATCATATATTCATTATTGAGAAATTGTCATAAACTCCCTTTTGTACATATCTTTTTCAAATATATATTATTCGTCATTTTAATTTTTTGTCTTCTTTTACACAATTACAATATGTTAAATTAACTTTTAGATTTTTTTTTTGTTAGGTTTGGGTTCTCTATTTTACATTTAGTATATAGTTTTGAGGGGATAGAGTTTTATATTTAGAATTTAGGATTAATAATTTAGTTATTTTGTATATAGAAAATGGTATTATTGAAAATAGACAATATATAAGAAAGAGCATTAATAGAAAAACAGTATTTTTGTAAATGTTCATCAAGTAAGTCTAAGAAAAACATTGAGGAAACAAAGTCTCAACATAGTCATATAAAGTAAAAAAAAACAAGTCCTGAAATTTGTCTTGACCTTGATAAACTTACTAATCATAATGTCACATTTACACTGTGTCAATATATTACATAGAGATGTATATATTGTTGTGTACTTTTTTTTTTTTGGTCAACATATTGTTGTGTACTAAGAAGCGATAATTTTGGTGGTATATGTTGTTCAAATGTAAAAAGTTGTAAAATGGATGACACATATCATCAATCTTACAAAAAATATCACTTATAAAAAATTAAACTGAATATCAAATATTTGCTTTTAATAAACCAAGAGAGGAGTTTTATGTGAAGGAGACGACGACTCTATGGTTCCTAAAATGTCCACTTTGTCTTCCTTGGTTTTACCCCACAACACCATGTAAAATCCTATTGATATCAATATTCCTCCTATCACGCTGTATAATCAAACAAAAGAGAGGAGAATTGAATTAGTGAATCTAAAATCATGAAGACGAATAAGAGCAATGTAGTTTGTGTTATATACCATCCAAGGTAGAGCGACTCGCCGAGGAAAATGAAAGTTGATGCGGCTGCAATCAATATAGATAACGGTTTGAACGTCGACAAATACACAGGTCCCTTATGACTCACAGCCCACGTGTGTATAACATAGTATCCCGAATTCAAAGTCCCCTATGAAAAAATGTTTATTCCATTTATCAACATCAAGACCAAGAAAAACACGAACAGATTATAACAAACATCTAATACCAAAAATTATTGCAAATGTTTTTGTAAATACCATTGCTACAACGCTAATCAAAGTTATGTCAAATCTTATGATCCATGCCTTGGGTCGTCCTTCTCAGCAAAAAGACTAACGAATGCACACACAACAGCGACGAAAACATTGTGCACGAGCGTCACAACGACCGCAGATGGATAACGGCTCATTGTGTGAGCCTATAATCACCCGAATACCAAAGTAAACTATTTCAATGATATTCTTGATATAACTATATCTTGTAGCGAGATTGTATTTTTTATTTTTAAGGGCATATAAAAATGTTTATGTGTATATACCATAACAAGGTAAGAGACGGAGACAAGGATGTATTGAAGAGCAAGAAGGCCACCGCCGATGACCCAATCGGAATGTGAAGACATTACCATTGGACCGTGGTAAAGAGTAACAACAAGTGCACCTATTATAGATACTATTGTCCCCAACACTTTGGCTATACTACTCTTTGTCTTAAGAGATATTTTCTCCATTCTTCACCAAAAAAAAGTGCAAGTTAATTAGTAAACATTTCATACCTTATTAAAATCAATATTGAAATAGTTTTTGTTGATATGATTTGATTGTTAAAGTTTCATATCTTATTGTAACTTGCATTCCATGTTTCCACACGTTTTTGAGTGATGCTTTGTCAACACGTTTTCGGTACACATTGTACAAATTTAATCTAATCCCGTGGACACAACGCAAATCTCGCGGCGAGAAACGTGCCCCTAATGTAACCATGATTGGAGAGATTATTTGGACTAACTTTGAGAATCAAAACAACTACATTGCCAACTTATGTTGGATTCCTTAAAACATAAGCAACCCAACCTTATAAAACATTTGAAAAAGCTAAATAATTTCAATTTTCAGCTAACTATTGGGGATATTTAGTGGAAAAAGAAATTACCGGAAAATAACGGCGAGGATGAAGGTAAAAGCAGGATTGACATTGCTCATAGCCGAAGATAACGTCGGTGAGCTATATTTTATCCCATTGTAGCCTGCGATTTGAAATGCACTTCTGTTCTTTTTATGAAAACAAATACAAAAAAATAAAAGTAAGAAATGTTTTTCTATAAATTATTCTTATAAACAGTATTTTCTATAAAAGTAAGAATTTATTGAATACGTGTTTTTCAAGAACCATAGATGGCTGGATCTTACGTAGCTTTTTAAAGTATACTCTCGCAGAAACACGGGTTAAGGTTTTCAAGAACCATTGAAAAACTTAAATGGAAATATTTTATATACGATTCAAGAACCAACCAATAACTGGTTTTGAAACCTAGCTAGGAAGATGTATGAAATCAAATTGCTTCTCAATTTAGGATTACAAAATAGAAATTATACTTACGCAATCAGACCAAGAATTCCCATTTTGCATAGGATTGAAAACGTCAACGGAGGGAGAGATCTTGTTCTGTAGAGATAAGGCTATATATAAGAGCAGTTACTTATTAAAAACTTGAAACAGAGTGGTGAGAATGAGAAGTGGAACCTGAAGGAGAAGAAGGTAAGTGGAAGAAGAAGAAGAGATCCAAAAGTGTAAGAATACACAAGAACCACAAATGGGCTAAGTCCTTTGGAAGTTGCTGCTTTGACAAGAGTGTTTACTCCGACGTTAGAGAACTCCGTCGCAACCATTGCCGTCAAGATCCAGCCATCTATGTTGCATAACCTTCCCAGAGCCATTTTTAGGGTATGAATGGTAACCATTAAATGTAGTTTTGGAGGTGCGTTTTTTTTAAATATACTAAAGTCATCTTTCAACACATTTAAAACAAATTTGCGTTTTCTTAAAAAAAAAAAAAAAAAAA
>NC_025694.1:23250702-23256972 GCF_000633955.1 Camelina sativa | reverse complement strand
CCCATCAGATTAATGATTATTGTCATCTTGTTGTAATTATAGTTGGTTAAACATTTGTAGTGTCATCTTCAAATGCTTTAGATGTAAAATCATGGCACCTATTTAAATGTGAAAATTGCAAGAGTAAATACTGTAATGTCATTTTTTGTTTTTGTTATAGACAAAAAGATTCGTCATTAAATTTTCAAAATATCCACAACATAAAATCTATCTCTCAACTTTTTTTTTTTGTATATTCAATTATTTTACTGATTAATCAGATAGTTTCCTAGGAAGACTTTTTTTGTTTTGTTAAAAAATAAATAAGTACAAAAAATTGAAATCAAACAAAAGACACTGGAGTATTATATTAATAAAATGTATAATTAATTTACAATACGGAATTTGATGAAAATAATAATAGGTATACAACTATACGTTTGGGACGTTTGGTAAGATAATTAATAAATTACAAAACCTATAACGCGTGACGTGAAATATAGATAGACAAGGATATATAGCGGACCATCTTCAAATTGGTACAAAATCAGTTAATGGCTCCAAAGAGAGATAAAACTAATGTTTGTTTATAACCATGTAAAATATAGACAATAGACAAGGTCACAAGGACATCTTCTTCTAATGGGTCCATAAATAAGTATCCCACTTGCATCTACCAATACCATATCTTCATGGTAATGTTTTCATCTTCTTTGTTGTGATTAGCCAACAAAAGTGATTGCTCAAAAAGACTTGCTGTTTTGGTTGCATCCACTCTTGCTTTTGCCCACAATCAGAGTATACAATGCACTGCTCAGATGCTTTAAAGTACGTACGTCTTTTTTTGTCACGAGACGTACTCTCGTTAAATTCCTGTGTTGATTAGTTCTTGTTTCCACAATCAGTAAGAATAAGACTAATTTGGTGAAAAGTAAAAACAATTACATCTTCATTTATAATAGAAAAACGAGTCATCAATTAAGCAAATTCAAAGAGATTTGCAGACGACAAAAGTCCTCGATTCCTTTTTGGCTAGAAGTGTTTGGTATGGTTTCAAAAATATTGTGATGATTTTCAAGTCTCCTTCCTCTGATCTCTCTCTCCCTCTCCCTTGCTTAATCCAAGTAAGTTCTTAGTTTAGTAGTCTCGAGAGTATAACGTAGATCTGTTCGCTTGAGTTCTATTACTGGTGTGCTACTGTAATAGTTCGTGATCGGTTGTATCCTATGATTTATAAATCGTGATTGTCCGAAAGCATTTACGGCCAATTTATTGAATTAAGGAAAGAGATATCATATCTCGCCTCTGTGATTTATTTTCTGTCTCATATTATGTTGTTGTAATTCATTTATGATTTCGTTATTTTAAATCTAATTCGCATATTTTCTCAATTCGATTTTTGCGCTCCTAACAGTCTTTTAGAGTCAATAAATTTTTACAGATTTTTAGATATTAACCAAAAGACGAGCAAAACAAGGTTTAAGACAATTTCGTCATAACAGGAGTGTTACATTCTTTGAGGACCTTCTTTTGCACCAAATCGAGAGATGTTAGATTGGAGTCTACGAAAACTTAAAAGAGTAAGAACTCGCCTCAAAGAGGAATCAATTAGCTTTTAAGACAAAAGCTTTGGAATCACCACTATTGTTTTGTTGACCTTTAATACAATCTAAGTCTTATTTGTTTTATAAAAAAATGTCAAATATTTGAATGAACATTATTTGAAATCCCAAGGTAGGACTATACTTTAATTGAAGAATAGTGTAGAATAACATAATAATAATGTTAATAATGTTATGTGCATTACCTTCATAAGAAAAGAAAAAAAGCTAGAAATTTTCGTCAATATGCAATATGTCAGAAAATAAATAATAAATAATAAATAGTAAAGTAACATAAATATAATAGGGAAGAGAGAAAATGGAAGAATGTTTTGTTTTCTTGTCAATATTGAAGTATTGTTCTGTACTAATAAGAGACTACGTAGTAATCCGTGCTGTAGCACGAGACAAAATATTTTTATATAAATTTTAAATTTGTTAAATGACTAAGAATTATATTAATCTGGGTACTATACCACATATGCACTATTTTCATGTAAATTAAAAAAATTTAAACCTAGTCATGTTTACTTTGGACGGAAAACACGTCCCGTCCCTTCCTATCCCCTCTTGTCCCAACCCAACTCCTTTCGTCCCGTCTCATCTCGTCTCATCCAGTCTCGTCACGTCCTCTATCCATCAGAATTTTTTGTCTTATGTTCGTCTTCTTTTAGACAATGCTTACTAAAAGAGATTGAGTAAGAAATTTAGATGGGATACCAGAGTTTTCTGTTGAATATTTTTTATTTACTTGGTTGAATTATTCAAAAAATAATAATTTTCAAAAACTATTTAATTGTTTTCAAAAATACCAAAATTTTCAAAGTGTCCGTTCCAAAGTGGTTAATAACCTGTCGCATTGTCAATCCTTATCCAAATTAATCAAAGCTTGACACTTCAATTTATCTACATATATTTTCTGATTTTGTACTTTTATCTAAAATTTATGTCTCTTTTCTTTAAAAAAATTCTTTCAATATATTGGTATTGATCATTATTCAAATTACCCATTTCAATTTACGTATACTATTTCTTGTCTTAATACCATAAATCAAATATATTTTTCTCAAAATTTAATTATTGTTTCTTAAAGTATATGTATTTAATTAGTAAACTAAATTACTTCAAAAACACTGGTAAAACATATATTCATTCAAATAATAAATTGTGGGTCGTAAATTTTTTAAGTGTATAATATTAATATTTTCATAAAAATTAGGTTGCCACTCTTTAACGGTGTCTTATCAATATTTTGGTGTATATGTAGAATACTACAACATGTACCGATAATAAACATGATCATCATCTTCATCAGCTGGAAAATATACAGTTTTTTGCAATTCATCCATAATAATCAAGCACAGACTGTGTTTGTTAAAAAAGTGAAAGTAATTTTGTTACAGAGTGTTAAATCTCGTTCAGTCCCATCCCATTTCGTCCCGTCCTGATCTATCCCGTTAAAAATTTCATTCCCCATGACCATTCTCTTTTAAATAATTACCCATATAATAATGTTATTAATAAATTTTGGCTAAAAATTTTATACGAAATACATATATTCTCCATTTGAATGTTTAATTTATATAGTTAATAGATACTATAATTCTCAAAAATTCTCAAAATATTTTTAAAATACCCATAAATCTCAAAATAGTCGTCCCAAAGTAGTTATCTACATGTCATATAAGTCAACATTTTTTTGAAAATTGTTTAATTACAAGGTTTTCTATTATACAAATTACTCATTTTTGTCTCACATCTACTACTGCTCATCATAATACCATAAATAGATTGTAATTTAAATCGTAACTTAATTTACATTTTCTGATATGAAATTATGTGCATTAACATTGATATAATTCCGATGATATTTAAAAATAAATAAATCTTATGATTAAATATTTTCAATCCATCTTTTGATTCAATTTTGGTTGAAATTATATAGTGTTTTTTGGTTAATAAATAAAGTTATCTAAAATAAAATCATTTATCCAGAATAAAATCCAAATGATAGTCCTCCAAACATAATTATATAGTGTGATCCAATTTCTTTTTTATTAAAAATTGATTATTATTGTATTATTGTATTAAAAATTCGTAATTTTGAGAAATTTTATTTGCTTATACTTTTTCAATGAAGTTCATCAAAGTTAGAATTAAAAAGTTTGTATTTGTTTAACTCAGGTTTTAGACGCAGAAAATATCTTAAAATCCATTCTAACTGAATAAGAGAAGATTGTATTAATCAAATATATAAAATTGAAGAACATCAGTCAAAACTCTTTGAAAATCTATTGGATCGATAAATCCATCTCTGTTTTCATCAAATACATCAAAAGCTTACTTCACTTCCTCCAAGTTTGGCTCTTTTTCTTCAAACAGATTGGAAAGTTCCCCTGTTTGTTGAAAATGTTAAAATTAATTCTGCTACGTGTATTTCTAAAGTAATGAAAATATTTCTCACAGATTGTTAGTTTGTTTAAGAGTGTTAAATCCACTCATAATTTATACTCATAATTTATTTTTATTTAATTGTTTAAATTGATTTGCCGGAACTTTCTCAAAATATAAAACCAAATCAAAGTAATGTTCTACAATTTAAATTTAATTGTCTGATTATTATGGTAACAACTTTAAGGGATTTCCTAAATTATTGGGTAGTTATTATCATTAATTTGTTTAATTTCGTTTCAAAACAGTAAAACTTACTATGGACGTTTATGCATTTCGAACCTATCACCTAACCTAAAAGTAGAACATACTTTAACCACCAAACCAACCGGGCTTTTCGTATATTTAGTCGAAACTTTAGTTAATTAAAGGGTCCGAACATCTCGAAAAAATAAGTTAAAAGTTAGATCCGACCCGGTAACCCGCGCGTTTATCCGACTATTAAAAACTGTAATGACGTTTTTAGCCCTCTTGTTAATGAATTATTTTGTCATAACTCCAATGGCATATTCTTGTAATTTCTTACAAAACAAATGTTTATTAGTTAAACGATTTTACAAATAATAGTAGGAATCATTTTGGTGATATATTAAAAAGTTGTAAAATGGATGACACATATCAATATATCATCAATCTTTCTAAAATACCACTATAAAGAATTAAACTGAATATTATTTGCTTTTAATTAACCAAGAGAGGAGCTCTATGTGAAGAAGACGACGACTCCATGGTTCCTAAAATGTCCACTTTGTCTTCCTTAGCTTTACCCCACAACACCATGTAAAATCCTATTGATATAAATATCCCACCTATCACACTGTGTAATGTAATTAAACAAACCAAAAAAAAGAGGAGAATTGGTAAATAAGATTAGACATAATAGTGAAACCAGAGAGATAAGTTTGTGTTATACCTTCCAAGGTAGAGTGACTCGCCGAGGAAAATGAAAGTTGATGCGGCTGCAATCAATATAGATAACGGTTTGAACATGGACAAATACACAGGTCCCTTATGACTCACAGTCCACGTGTGTATAACATAGTTTCCCGAATTCAAAGTACCCTATGAAAAAAATGTTTACTCCAGTTATCATCAAGACCAAGAAAAACGAACGAATTAACAAACATCTAAAACCAAAAAGTATTTCAAAATTTTGTATATATATACCATTGCTACAACGCTAATCAAATTTCTGTCAAATCTTATGATCCATGCCTTTGGATCATCCTTCTCCGCGAAAAGACTAACAAATGCACACACAAAAGCAATGCAAACATTGTGCACGAGCGTCACAACTACGGCAGATGGATACCGGCTCATTGTGTGAGCCTATAATTACCCGAATTTTGAGTTAATTATCATATATTAGGCCAAAGTATACTACTTTAATCATATTTTGGATATAACATTATCATGTAGATTGTACATTTTTCTTAATCATATATATATATATATGTAAAGATGTGTGTTGTATATCCATACCATAACAAGGTAAGAGACGGATATAAGGATGTATTGAAGAGCAAGAAGGCCACCGCCGATGGCCCAGTCGGAAAGTGAAGACATTAACTTTGGACCATGGTAAAGAGTAACAACAAGTGCACCTATTATACACATTAGTGTTCCCAACACTTTGGCTACACTACTTTTTTCCCTTAGAGATATATTCTCCATTCTTCACCAAAAAAAGTGCAAGTTAGTATATATAAAAAGTCAAACGCTATTCCAGTATCTTTAACAACAACAAAAATAAAATAAACAAAATCTACTCTATCGATCATACCCTAAAACCCCTCGGCACACTGAATAATCATCACGTCTAAAACTAATATATACATACATTAATTTCTTTCCACGCGTTATTTGATAATGCTTTTCACACACATGCATCATGCATGGGCACACGTTCAATAATATTAAAATGGGACTTGTGTGCTACACACTTTTCAATTGTTATATTACACAATTAATTGTTAAGCTTAACTAGTAACAAATATCCCGTGGATCGGACTCATCACCGCGAGCTAGTCTTGCGGCGAGATGAAACGATGATTAGGAGATTATTATTTGTACATATGGGAGAGACTAACTATTTCCCTTTTCTTGTGTCAACAAACATATTACAACTTAAAGTTAACCGTTGGCCTCCTTAAAGTATAAGCAATCTTATATAACGTAAAGCAGACAAAATCTGAAAGCTGTGAACGATTTCAACTAATTACTAACTATTGGGGGGGGG
>NC_025694.1:23233532-23250433 GCF_000633955.1 Camelina sativa | reverse complement strand
GGGGGGGGGGGGGGGGGGGGGGGGGGGGGGGGGGGGAAGAGATTACCGGAAAATAACGGCGAGGATGAAGGTAAAAGCAGGATTGACATTGCTCATGGCCGATGATAGAGTCGGCGAGCTGTATTTGATCCCATTGTAGCCTGCGATTTGAAACGCACTTCTGTTCTTTTTATGCAAACAAAATATCAAAATGTAAGTACAATAGCTTCCATAAACAATTTTTTTATAGGTTCATTGCATAATTAGTTTTTTTTTTTTTTTTGGGCAGACCATTGCATAATTAGTTTGACTACGTTTTTTCTTTTCTTCTAAATAGTAATAAAACTAAGAAGAGACCTTTACTTCCTACCAAAAAAAAAAAGAAGAAGAGACCTTTACTTGGTTAATGCGAAAAAAAAAAAGAGAGTTCTAACTTCTAAGTCATTGCAATAAAAGGTAAAAAAAAAAATATTTTCTATCAATTGTCCCCTCTTTATTAATTGGGAGTACACAATAAAAATAACTTTCATAAGGGTATAGATTTACCCTAATAACAAAATTTGACCTTATTTTAAATACCAAGATCTTTTGACCTTTTTATCCGTTTATGAATTATACTACCCGAGAAACATGGGCTAAGTAACTTACTACCTTTCATATGTCATTCAGAAACCATGGAAACTCAAATGTGATGGAAATCTTTTCATATACAGTTCAACTTGCTAGGAAGAAGTATGGATTCAACTTGCTTCTAAATTTAGGATTACAAAATAAAAATTACTTACGCAATTAGACCAAGAATCACCATGTTGCATAGGATCGAAAACGTCAACGGAGGGAGAGATCTTGTTCTGTAGAGGGATCTTTTTATATATGTAAGAGCAATTACTTATCAAATACTTGAAACAGAGTCGTGAGAATGAGAAGAGGAACCTCAAGGAGAAGAAGGTAAAAGGAAGAAGAAGAAAAGATCCAAAAGTGTAGGAATAGACAAGAACCACAAATGGGCTAAGTCCTTTGGAAGTTGCTGCTTTGACAAGAAGGTTTACTCCGACGTTAGAAATCTCCGACGCAACCATTGCCGTCAAGATCCAGCCATCTCCGTTACATAACCTTCCCGGAGCCATTTTTAGTAGTACTTCTTGGCCTCTTCTTCTCTCTCAAGTTTGAGATTTTATTAATACATATATAATTATTTTTATTTTTTCTTAATATATTGGGGTCCTGATGAGAAAAGACCGGTGAAACAGTGTCATCATGTAATTTTGTTTCTTTCCTTTTACATCTAATGACATCTTCTAATCGTAGTTGGTTAAAACATTGGTAACTACATTGAGATCCGCACGTACGTACCAGATTGATTTTAAAAGTTAAAGATTATTTATCAGGTCTACAATATATTATGTATGTGTGAGATTTCGTTTGTAAATATATTTTTAACATTTATAATATAAACCCATAATAGTAAATAAGAGAAAATAATTTGTTTATTTCTGGATAGAAAAAGTCGTCACGTTCCATACATGTCATGTTTTTTTCTATCTCATAATTGTGGTTTTAGATCAAAATTAATTACACCATAACATTTGGATCGACACGACGGTGGATCCGAATCAAATGTGAAGCGAAGTGATCGGTTATAAAGATTAACCAAATTGGATTACCTAAATTGTCTAGCTGGGGAAACTCACATTGATAGGCCTACCTCGTATCGATTTTGCTATTTTTTACTTTTAGAAAACCGGTTCTACAAAAACCACATGAGCAATAACTGCATTCATCTTGTGGAATTCGCAACACCTGTGGGTAACGGCGTTTCAAGAAAAAAATATAATCTATAAAATGTCTTTTTTCTCAACCATACATTAATTAAAAAAGAACTCCAATTTACTTGCTCAAACTGGATGAAAGTTGTTTACAAACGTAATTTTTCACACTAATGATCTATAAAATATGTTTTAAGAGATCGGATAAGTGATTATTTTCTGTATTGATAGTCTCAAACTCTTTAATTTTTAAAAGTATCCAAATTTTTTGAAATAATTATCTTAAAATAGATATTTATCCATTCCAAAGTTGCACTTACTCAAATTAGATTTTGAAAATTAAATATAGTTATATATATATAAAAAAAAGATTTCTATCATGTTACTCAAAATTTTATATATTAATGTGGAAAAGAAGTGAAACTCGATTAAGTTTCACTTTTTTCACAAAAAGTTATTGAAGTCTCGTTTCGAGAAACCAAACATAATTTATATATCATATTGTAGTTTAAATTATTTATTCTTATTGAATATAGCATATTTCATAGCATATCTAACTATATATCATGTGATATCCTTTATTCATTGGTATTTATTCATGAAATTTATCCTTATTCATTATCACAGTTACGGTAATTACGGCTATTCAGATCTAATTAGGGGGATTCTTTCTTTTTACTTGGTATGATATGGTTCACAAAGATTAGGGGGATTCTTTCTTTTTAGTTGGTATGATAATTTCCACTTATGCGGTAGAATTAAATTTGATTTCCTTATATTATTTGAATTTATAATTTTCTATCAAAAATTTGATTTAAGATTATTAGTTCCTATCAGTTTGGATAAGCAATTCTAGCTATATGTTTTGTTTTGTTTGATCGCCCCAATTTAAATAGCACACAAATTAAATGAAAAGAAACAAAAATGTGAATTTACAATTCGAAAGTTTTTAATAAAATATATTAGTAACTTATTTTTTACCACATATATATATATATATATAAACATATATACCTAAGCTATATGTGTGGATGGATAAACAAATCTAATATATAATTAGATGTTGTTTTCCTCTATATATAAAATCTAAATTCTAAACACAATCAGTTAGTGAAATTGACTAGAATCAATAACTTCTTTATGTTTTCTCTTTCACACCATATGTGTAGTAACAACATTTGTTCTTTTTACCGCCTCCAAACATATATATACATTTAAATATTATTAAAACATGTGTGGCTAAAAGATATTAAATTCATTTATATATTGGTACCTCCATGAATGTATATTGGTACTTTCATATACCTATAATAATATATAAAAATGAAAAATATCAAATTAAAATATTATATCTTAAATGAAAGATATTACAATTTTCATAGTTGCGATAGTCTTAAAATATAATTTCATAAAGGTAAACAAAACATTCAATTGTTAGTATTTCGTCAACCATGATGTAATTGTGAACCTTTAATAATAGAAGAAACATATTAGAATCCTAAAAACATAAAAAAAATATAAGAGTAGTTCAAAACCAAACAAAAAGGGCTCACATATATTTTCCTGAGTTATGCCTGAATTTTCAACCCTCTAAAAATACATTTAAACATAAATTAGTTTCATAATTAAAAAAAGAATTTTACAAATAAAAAAGAACCTTATAGCACTGCAAAATTTATTATGATTTGGAAATATATCGAAGAAATCACTCACACTAACATGTTTTAATATCAATAGGCGATGTGTAACAATATAATCATAGAGTAAAACTACACTATTATAGTTAATGTATATATGTATTATAACATATAAAAAACCGTAATTAATCAAAAAGAATCGTAAGATTAAATCGTTATAACAACTTATTGTTTCACAACATCCATATTTTAGAAGTTTTACAGTCTTAACTTTTATGTTTCACATGTTCTTGAAGAGTTTCAAATCTGAAAAACTAAAAGATATTGAAAAATAAAAGTTAGAAAACTCAAAACTCAAAAATCAAAATATTGATACTCGGAGAAATTTTTGCGAATGAATGAAACAAAATACTTTGACGCGTCTTTTTATATAGAGATTATGTTAGCTCAATACAATCTGTTTTAAACTGTTTGATTTGTATATTAGGTAACATCAAAATCCATAATTAATGTTTCCAAAAATATCTCAAAAATATATAACCAAATTAAATATGTTTACTTATATAGAATTTTGAATTTATACCCGTTTTTGTAAGTAGCTAAGATAGCTACATATTTTGGTAAGTACCTAAGATTTCGTATATGTGATAATTTAAAAACATTTAAACTAAATCAAGAAAATATATGAAACATGTAGAGTTCGTATCACATTAATCGTACTTCTTAAAAACGATTTTGCTAAATCACTGAAATTGTGGTCGTATTTAAAATGCTAATTAACAACCAATTAAGGTTAATTAAATATTTGATTTGATATCATTTAGATAAGGTAATTAAGAGATTTTAACGTAATGATTCATTTTAAATTTGAATTCAAATATGGATAGTTTTTTATATTGAATTATATGTTATTTAGGATTTATAATTAATGCTCCACAATAATAGCTATGGAAGTTACTAATTGTCACCGATACTGATTTGGTTTTACTTCTATAAAATATTTCTATTATTTACTAATTGTCATATATTTTTGTTTGACTTTTATTATACGTAATTGTGGTCTGGTCGATTCTGTTTGGATCTAAGATTTTTTTTCCTGATCCGATTTGTAAAACACGATCCGAATTTATAAAACCCAGGTTACATACGGATGCGCCCGTTTTGATGTGTAAAATTATGTGACTGTCCCTCTCCTATTGTATGCTTTATAATTTATTCAAAGACAATATTTATCCTAATCAAACATTTTATTTTTGCCTTGAAAAAGTGCTTACCTTTTAATAGTATAGATATCATCTTCAAATGCTTCTATTCTTATATAATTCAGTACTCAAATCATGTGATGTAACTTATTTAAATATGAAAATTGCAAAGATACAAGGTTCGAATGATTATGGCAGGTTGAGCGAACAAATCTGCTCGTAGACCAGATTGCATTTTATTTATCATTTATAAACTATAGTTCGTGTTATTGTAAACCGAGAAAAATAGAAAAAAAAAAAAAAAAAACTGTTGCAGACCAAGACCAACTGTAGACCACTTTACATTAAAACAAATTGAGTCTGCAACAGTTTATTGTCCACCTAAAAAATAGAATAAATAATAAGTAGTTCACACTAACAGCAATATCAATTCAAAGTCATAGTGTCCATTTATCGTAAAATTTTTAAAAGAAAATTATCAATGTGTCCATAACATTATATATACTAGAATAGTATTCGTCCTATGCGAAATTATTTTTTTATTTTATTTTAGTTATATTTTTTTGTGTTTTGTTTTTTTTGATGTAATAATATAATATATGTTGTTGGAATTCAAATATCATAAGTTCATGATAATTCTAATAGTAATTTTTTTATTATTATTATAATTTATATCGTCTTAGAATACTTGAGTTTTTAATTTCATAAATTTAATTCTTGAATATATTTATAATTTTATTATCTTAAAAAATAAGTGTAGAGATTTTAAACCCTTAGTTCTTGATTTGTTTCTCATTTACAAACCCTCTTGAACAAATAGAATTCATGATGTTTTGGTACATAATTTTAGGCTATTTTTTTGCTTTAAACTAATGTGATACTATCATACAAAACATTTATAAAATATGATATTAATGATGATAGAAATCTAAAAGAGATTATAATGATGGAGATAATTTCTTTTTTCACAATCGAACACAATGTTTTGTATTTATTTTAGATAATTTTAGTATACTTCAATATTGATGTGCAATCCAATTAATATTACTTTTGATATCAATGATCTTCAGTCACACTTAATCAGATAAATCAATTTGAATAAATCCCTACCTCCACCAAATCCCGAATAAGATAGTATAAATGACAACGAAGAAGAAGAAATTGAGCGTCGTTTCTCTCTTTAGTTTTGTTTCAATACAAAAGCTGATGTGTTATGTTCTGGTGAAAAACATACAACTTTTATTGTATTGATTGATTAAAGCAATAATTTCATCAGTATCCTCATCCATTGTTAAAACTTAAAAACATAGACTTTTCTATAATAGGTTTTGTTCAGTGTTGTGGTTCAATACTGTGATATGGAAATTGTGTTTCTTTTAGGTTTTGTGAACGTAAGACGATAATTATAGAACTGTGATTCTAACGTCTAAAAGAAATTATGGTATATCTAATTAACAAACTAATGATGCTGGTTAGTGGTTTAAAAGTTCACCTCATACGTTGAAAAGATCGAAGTTTACATCTTTCTATTTTTTACGTAACTATTCACATATTCCAACTATATATATATTTTATTATTTTTTAAAATGAAAGATTTGAGAAAAATTTAGAACATAATATAAAACATTTGTTTTTGAACTTCAAAAGTTTACATATGATTTGGAAGCATATATATGACTAATTTATAAGAGAACATCACACACCTCTCTCTAGCTGAGTTTGATTCCCTATTATAAATATGTTATCAAATTACTACTAATAATTTACTATTATGTAAAAACACTAATAATTAGTGTAAAAATGTGTATTTATGTGTGCTTACTTAAGCAACACGTTGGGTCCAAAAAACTACAGAAAAAATAATTTTATTAAAATTGGTTTTTGTTTTAATTAGAAAAGCTCAGGTGTTAAAAATATAGGATGAAGTGTATTAATAAAATATTTTAATTGGAAGGAAAAGAAGCTGATTTGTCAACTCTAGAATTCACCAAAATATTGATGTATCATGCTCTGGTGAAAAATCTTCCAGTTTTATTGTATTGATTTTTTTTTATCATAATGTAAAGAAACATGATGTTATCTTTCAATTTATTTTTGGAGAAATTTTATTTTACAAGACTCAAGGACTTGCACTATGTAATATAATTTGGTCGAGATTATATATAATATCTTAGTCCATTTTGTAACATCCGCGAACCAGTTTTGTATTTTTAGAGTGAGTGTCGACCGACACCAGGGGTTACCTAAACCGTGTTGGGTTTGTTTTTAATCGCGATTTTGGTTGGTTTGGTTTGGTTGGGTTACCTAAACCGTGTATTTAAAGGAAAGGACGACCCAAGTCGAGGGTTTTGTTGTTTTGTCGTCGTTGAGTGAGAAAAGAGAGAAAGAAGAGAGAAAACGTTTGAGAGTGTTCTTGAGAGTTTGTGTCTTGTTCTTGGTGGTTTTTGGTGAGATCTGTAGCTGGGGAAGGGAGAGTTGTTGCTGGGAACGGAGGAGAAGCTTTCTAAGGTGTTGGTTCCACCGTTTCTCAATCAAATCTTCCTGTAAAAGAGGTGAGTGTTTGACCATGGCTGATCTAAGCCTGAGATCTCTTTTGTTTGGTTGTTCCTTGTCTATTTGTGGTGTTTTCTTGCTTGGGTTTGTTGTTTTAGTGTTTCCCATGGGTTCCTTTGGCGTTTGGGAGAGTTTGAGACGGTTTCGTGGTGATATGAAACAGAGGATCGACGTTCAGATTCGTGCAGTTCGCAGTGTCGATCGACACCAGTGTGGTGTCGGTCGACACCATGTTGTGTTAGCGTCGATCGACACCAGGTTGTGTTAGCGACGATCGACACCACTCTTAAGCGATTATGAGTTTGCTTTGTTTGATGTGTTGATTGTGTTTATTGGCTCAACTTAACAATAGAATATCAGTTGCTTCTGTGTATAGCCCAGTAGATGGGAGGATGGCCTCACTGAGTATTTATAATAATACTCATGCATCTCAATATGTGTTTGTGGTGCAGGTAAAGGCAAAATGTGATCGTGGAATCAGGGCGATGAGGAGGATGATGTTCTAGAGGCTTGATTGATTGTGGTCTAGCTATTGTTAGGTCGCTAGGGTTGAGTTGATAGAATATTGTAGGATGTTGGAACTTGGTTATTTCATTGTTGGTTCTAGATTATTTCATTGTTGGTTATTGGATTGTTATTGTTGAGATTCTTATTGGTTTATTGGAATTGTTTTGTTCTCTGCTGTTGTTGATTGTTGCTAGGTTGTTAGTGGATATGAGACCACTAGTAAATTAATATATATAAAAAAGGAAGGGTTGTTTCACATTTCCAATGGTGATTCTAAGAGGTTTTAAATCAACTTTTCTAAACTCAAAAATATTAAAGTTAAATCAAAGTGGCCAACAAAAAATAGAGTTGGTTCTAAATGTAGAGGTTTTGGAAGCAAAAAGTTAGTTTTATATGAGGTTTTAAATTAACTTTTCTAAACTCAAAAATATTAAAGTTAAATCAAAATGCCCAACCAAAAATAGAGTTGGTTCTAAATGTAGAGGTTTTGAAAGCAAAAAGTTAGTTTTATATATTTTTTTCAATTATAAAAATAAATAGAACTTCCAAATTTGGAATTATGGCTGGAGATGGTGATTCAATGGCATAAATATATACATTTCTTGACCAATAATATTGAAACTTATTTTTTTCTTTACATTCAATTATTTTAATGATTAAAATAGTGAATGATCAAAATAGTTTACTAGGAAGACTTTTTTTTGGGTAGGTTTTCTAAAGACTAATGACTTGAAATCAAACAAAATAAAAAATCTACATTAGATATTATTATTCCGGATTAAAAAAAATAACAAATTAACAAAGGAGATGTTCAAGCATACCCCTTTTACTATGTCATTTTTTAAAAATATATTTTCATGGTGTCTGTTTTCAAAAATACATCTCTAGCTTTAATATATAAAATGATAAAATTATAAACCTTAAATCCCAAATACTAAACCATACCCCCTAAAAATTATATCCTACATGTAAAATAGAAAACCCAAACCTAAAAATAAAATTTTAAAAATTAATTTAACATATTGTAATTATTTAAAAAGGACAAAAATGAAAAAAAAATAAATTTAAATGTAATTTTGAAAAAAAGTATCTCAAATAAGAGCATTTGTAACAAATTCTCAATTAACAATAATAATACTAAAAAATCCCATGAAAATAATATTATATAGGCCATACGTTTTCACATGAGTAGTCAACAAACCTATAACATGTGACGTAAATATAGCTAGACAAGGATATATAGGGACCATCTTAAATGGGTACAAAAATCAGTTAATGACTCCAAGAAAATACAAGAGAGATACTAATTTTTGTTTATAACCATGTAAACATAGACAAGGACATCTTCTAATGGGACCATAAATAAGTACCCACTTGCATCTACCATAACGTGTTTTCATCTTCTTTGTTGCGATTAGGCAACAAAAGGGACTGCTCAGAAAGACTTGCTGTTTTGGTTATATCCTCTCTTGCTTTGGCCCCAAATCGCAGCATATAATCCAAAGCTCAATATTATTGATCCAATCACACTGCCTACAACACACAGATGCAAAACAGTAAACATGAAAATCATGAGGCTAAATATTTAAACAAAGTAGAAGTAACTTTTTTTTATCACTGATGTTTCTCAAGAAAGAGACACACTATAGTTGAAAGATATGGTAGCTCCCAAGGTTGAGTGCATCGCCAAGGACTAAAGCACCCATGACGACTGCAAATGCAAAAGACAACGGTTTGAACCAAGGATACGTAGACTGGACCCTTTCAGATGCATACCCCATGTGTGTATAACTGACTAGCCCAATGATGAAACAAATACTCCCTGAAACAGAATGTTAGTTTCTGAGCTTAAGATAAGAGTCAGTATTTGAAGCAAGTTATATAAGGTTTGACTTCCAACTGAGTATATTGACTGCAGCGAGGGCCATATCCGGTTTAAGCTATAGATTACGGTCCCCAAATTTAGCTCAAGTTTATGTGTCATCAACAAAAAATCTCACTCATCAATCTGTTCAAGTATATGTATCTGAAGGCCTCCAATTATCCAACTTGACTCGTATGAAGTAAGATAAGCAGCAGCAAGAATTTTTGGGTCTTCTTAGAAAACAACAACCAGAGCATCAGATATTGATACTATTGTGCCAATGATCTGTGCGAGAGTTGCAGAGCTTCTTAGCATTACTTCTTCCATCCTTTACAAGTCACCCCAATGATAAGATTGGATAGTACCCGAAAAACACTCATATTTACTACCCGACAAGCCCAAGTAAGAAAATCTTGATGATGAGAATGGCTGCAGGGAATCTTCTTGATCTGCGAATGAAAGTATAATATTATCTACACTGGAGAGAGTAGCTAAGGATATAAAAGTTCAATCCTCTTAAGGTCGCAGCTTTGAACAGTGTGTTAGATCTGGCACACTCCACTGTGATCATTGCAGCAAATGGTACAACATCTCTGCAGAAGTATATCCATGCCACTGTGTCTTCCCCTAATTGCCTTGACATAGATCTAATGTCTTAGACTCTTTAAGATATTCTCTGAAGTCAAAATGAGCTCAGAAGCAAGCATAGCGAAGGTAATAATAATATGGCAATATCAGTCGTCTTCCTCTAAAGAAAATATCCATATATATCCGTGAAATAGTACACGAATCCTTATAATTATTATATGTACAATGTAAGATATGTATACGTTAACATCAATGGGGACCATTCCCATCTCTGAATGGCTCCATATTTATAAACAGATTCCACTTGCATCAGTCACATTTTATGATGAGGCTTGGTGTGTAAGCAACAAAGGCAACTGCTCAGAACGATTCACCGTTATGATTGCATCCTCTCTTGCCTTTCCCCAAATCACAGTGTAGAATCCTAAGCTCAAAATCATTGATCCAATGACACTGCAAACAACACAAATATGGCGAAATCTATATGAGTTATTATTGTCCAAAAAGACATGAAGAAAAACTATATATATGGCGGCTAAGTGTGACTTGATATGAATTACAACCAGAAACCATATTCCATGAGTGTTACGATTGTTTCTCAATATGAATATAGAGACAATATTTAAAAAATCTTCTGAGCGTGCTATTTAGGTAGATGGTGAAAGATATCGTACCTCCCAAGGTATAGTGCATCGCCAAGGAATACAACACCCATAGCTACGGCTATGACAATAGACAATGGCTTGAACAAGGATATGTAGACTGGACCTTTCAGATGCAGACCCCATGTGTGTATAACTGTACCCAATGATGAAGTTACGCCTCCCTGTAAACAGAGTGTTAATTTCTGAGCTTACAACATAATCACTACTTAAAGCAACATTTAAGGTTTGATTCTGACCGAGTACATGACTGCAGCAAGGGAGAGACCTGGTTTAAGCATAAAAGAAGTCAAGTCTTTTTCCACAAATAGACATACTGGTGCCGAGATTAGTGTTGCGCATAAAGTGTACAAGAATACTACAGTTATTTCTTCAGGGTATAACTCCATGACCCGTGTCTGAAATCATATAGAGCTGCCGCATTAGCAAGAGTTATAAGTGTTACTATAAAATTCAAAGTATTTAACATACCTGAAGAATATACCAGACTGAAACAAGTAAATACTGTGTAGCGAGCAAGAGCCCTCCAATTATCCAACTCGAATCGAACGAAGTCAAATGCTGGTAAAGCGAAATGGTAGGTGATGGAGGTGTAAGAGATGCTGCAGTTAGAACTTTAGGGCCTTTATAAAGAACAACAACCAAAGCACCAGATATTGATACTATCGTGCCAATGATTTTAGCCTGAGTCGCAGAGCTCCTTAAGACTACTTGTTCCATCCTTTACGAGTCACACAAGGAAGCAGTAATATAAGAGTAAACTTTTCAGATGATAGTAACAAACACACCCCAAATGTACCCATATCTCTCTCAGGACGACATGTGGGTGACCTTTACCATGTGTTTTGGCTTTGGTTGGTACCAAACTTTTACATTGTTTAAACTACTCAGTACTCACTCACAAAAGGAAGCAAAGACTGTGATGTCAGAACATATCTTGGCCGTTCAGAAAAGCAAGAGGCTTATAAATTTGTAAAGTTAATAAGTGTGGAACTACCCCATTGTATATAAATTATCTATATACTATCCCAAAACGGAAAACGAAAGAGAACGAGGTGGAACCTGAAGATAACAGCAAGCGTGAATGTGAAAGCTGGTGTGAGGTTGCTGATAGCAGAAGCAAGAGTTGGAGAACTATATTCTATACCTTTACAACCAGCTATCATCGACATAAACCTGTTTACCCGAAGTTAGCAAACTAGAAAAAGAAAAACAGGTAAATGCCCATAAATTTAGGAGTATTTCATTACCCGACAAGCGCAAGTAAGAAAATTTTGAAGAAGACAGGGGTCTTGGGTGAAGGTAATCTTTTTGACCTGCACATTTATATTATGTTCACATTCTTGAAAATTTTATACTAGTCAAGAGTGGTTGAGGAGATCAGTACCTTCCAAAGATGAGGGAAAGTGGAAGAAGAACAAGTGTAGCACCAACATAAGTGTAGAAGATAAAGACATAGAAGCTCAATCCGTTCAATGTCGCAGCCTTGAACAGTGTGTTAGATCCAACCGCGACACACTCCACCGCGACCATTGCGGTGAACGGCATGACATCTCTGTAAAAGTATCTCCATGCCTCTGTCTGTTCTCTTGCTTCTCCTGTCATAGATTTGATGTCCAAACTTTCAAAAATTCTCAGAAGTCAAAGTGAGTTTATAACCAATCATAGTGGTTAATCCCATCACGTTTACTAAAGGGCACATTATTTAATTTAGATAAATTTGCCCAGCAACGTAACCAATACTTTACATCATTGTCACCACTAATATATACATTGACCAATACTTCACACCAACTTAACCAATACTTTACACCAACTAATATATACATTGTACTGGGATGATATCCAGATAATCAGGGATCCCAGTACAAGAAACTATTTGAGCATGGAGCTCTACAACTCTACTAAGACAGCTCTACACCTTAAGAAAGAAACTCTTTGGGCCAACTTCCACTTGAATATATATTCCTCCAAGGATAAATTCTACCAGAAACTTATGCAAAGATGTGACAAGATAATAAAAAAAGACCAAATATTTCTTACAGATTCATAATACTACCATGTAATTAAAAATTTTTAAATCATTGCATAAATCAAAGAAAAGGAAGCAGAAGAAAAAAATATGCTCACTCATATGTAACATCAACATTAACACAAGAAAAAGAACAGATATATCTTATACTGTAACTATAGACATCTATAGAAGTTATAAACATAGAGGACCAACATTTTTTCGGATCTATATTTATTAATGGTATAAGCATTCCACTTGCACCAATCCTATCTTAATGGAAACGCTTCATCTTCTATGATGTGAGTAAGCAGCAAAGGTGACTGATCAGAACCAGCTACAGTTTTTATTGTATCCTCTCTTGCTTTGCCCCAAATCACAGTGTAGAATCCAAAGCACAAAATTATTGATCCAATGACACTGCCCAACACAATATATGCAAAACCTATACTCGTTATTCGTTATTACTGTCACAAAAAGCTTATTGCAGTTAACACATAAACCATGGAAATGGGGAGACAGTGTAACTCAAACACGAAAATAACAAGGAATAAACCAATTATGAGAGCTCATGTAGATTAGAATCCAGACATCATATCATTCTCCGAATGTGATTCCATTAGATAGATACATGATATTCAGTTACTCAGTGGTGAGTTCTATGTTTCTCAGTATAGATAAAATCTTCTGAATGCACTGGAAAGTTAGAAGATGAAAGAGATGGTCCCTCCCAAGGTGAAGTGAATCGCCGAGGAATATAGCACCCATGGTGACTGCAATCGCAATAGACAATGGCCGGAACAAGGATATGTATACTGGACCCTTCAAATGCAGACCCCATGTGTGGGTAAGCGCGCTGAATAATGAAACAAAGACTCCCTGCAACAAAGTGTTAATTTCTGAGTTTAAAACATCATCAGTACTCGAACCAGATTAAAAAAAATTGATTCTCACCGAGTATATGATTGCAGTGAGGGTAATATCCGGTTTAAGTACCCAAGAAGTCAAGTTACTTTCCGCAAATAGACATACTGGTGCTGAGATTAGTGTTGCAAATAAGTTGTAGAAGAAGACTACCGTTATTTCTTCAGGGTATACCTCCATGACCCGAGTCTGAAACCATTAGAGCAAAACTTTTAATGTTTGGACAAAAACCGTAAGTCTATTTGGTGAACATTTCAAGTATTTGTACCTGTATAATATACCAGACTGATATAAGAAAATACTGTGAAGCAAGCAGGAGTCCTCCGAGTATCCAGCTAGACTCTACTGAGGTCAAAGGCTGGTGAGACGAAATGGTAAGTGATGAAGGTGTAGAAGATGTAGCAGCGAGCACTTTTGGGCCTTTATAAAGCACAATGACCAGAGCACCAGATATAGATAGTATTGCACCAATGATTTTAGCCTGAGTAGCAGAGCTACTTAACATTACTCGTTCCATCCTTCAAGAGTCACCCAAGAAAACAAAAAAGGTTTAGATAATAAGATTGATAGTAACAAACAGACCTCATATCCACCCAACTTATCTCAGGAAAGAACCAGGGCAGAGCATTTATAACCGACCAAGAGTGACCACTAAGTACTTAATAGTATTTACTTTTTGGTTTCGATAGACATGGGAAGTTTTCTGTATCTTCTGGTATAAATTGGGATCATCAACTGATAGCAAAACCCATGATGTCCAAAAATACAATCTTAGTCGTTCCACAAAGGTTAAGATTTTGTATGGTTAGTTTAGAGTGAAATCATCCCATTTTTCATAGCCAAACTATTTCCCAAAACAGAAACGAAAGAGAAAGAGGTACAACCTGAAGACAACGGCGAGTGTGAATGTGAAAGCTGGTGTCAGATTGCTGATAGCAGAGGCAAGAGTTGGGGAGCTATACACAATACCTTTACAACCAACGATCTGCGACATGAACCTGTTCCCCCTCAAGTTAAATAAATAAAAAAAAAAAAAAAAAAAAAAAAAAAANCTAGAAAACAAAAGCCAGAAATGCCTTTAAATCTAGAAGCAGGAGTAAAATATTACCCAACAAGCCCAAGTAAGAAAATCTTGAAAAAGAGAGGAGACTTGGCTGAAGGTAATCTTCTTGATCTGCATGTGTCAAAAAAATATTCATATTCTTGAAAAGACTATACCGGAAAAAGAGCAGAAGAGGAGACTCTTGTACCTTCCAAAGACAAAGGAAAGTGGAAGAAGGAGAGTTGTTGAAACAACATAAGAGTAGAAGACAAAGACATAGAAGTTCAATCCTCTTAAAGTTGCAGCCTTGTACAGTGTGTTCGACCCAACCGTTGTACACTCCACTGCAAACATTGCAGCAAACGGCACAACATCTCTGGTAAAGTACCTCCACGCCACTTCCTCTTCTCCTGTTTCTCTCATGATAGATAGATACTGATAGCTAGGTTCTCAGAAACTCCCTTGAAAAATTGAAGTGAACTCAGAAACAATCAATCATGCCTGCCACCACGCTTGTGATAACGGTCATTGTATAATAAATAAAAAAAACAACAGTTCATCGTGAATACGACGACAAATGTCGAAAAAAATATCAGCCTTTGTCCATAATTAAAATACCCCAACTTGACCTCATATTCTAATACTCCAAGGGACCCCATGACAAGGCACTTTAGCCATTGAGCTCTAATAGCTTCACCTGCTCTAATACCTTCCATTGGAATATTCTCCTCCACTGATGTAGACTTATAGCTTTTGCTTTCGTGTTGCTGAATCATCTCTGCATCAACACAGAATCCACCAAAATATCAATAATTCACTACAGAGCTCATAGATGATTCACCAAATCTAAGAGTCACCTGCAGAGAGAACAATCTTCAGATAGTAACTTAACCTAAATTCAATCCTAGTTTCACCAATTTCCTTAAAAGCCAATTCCAAGATCTCAATGTCATCGCTGACCTACGATTCCTCCAGCAACAGAAGATAAAGCAACTAAAAAGGAGCAGAATCGCACCAATTCCCAGGCGGAGATGCTCACGGGAGCGGTTGATTTCTCCGGCGACTTTTCCAAAGCTGTCGGCGAGACGATGACCGTCAAAAAGATTTTGATCCAACGCTCGTTGAGAAAGTGGCACGCGTCTCAATTCAAAAGCGTTGATCCAATCCGAAATAAACCGAAAAAGACCGTAACCACATAATTTAAATCGAACGAAAACCAAAACCATTTACCCTGATATTTTTATCAGTAAATCCAGTGGTCTAGTTTAAACGTTAGACATATAAATTAAATCATATTAATTTCATTTTAGTAAAACTGAAAACGAAACCTAACTAAAATACATAGGATGTTATATACTTGTGATTTACAAAAAGGGACGAATAAGACCTAAAACAAAGACAACCAAACCGAAACTAAACCGTATTATTGTCCATTATATATAGCTGATCACGCTCTTAACAGTGGATTGGGCTGGATGGTCCGGCCCAGTACGGATTCTAACATAAGTCCAAAAACATAGGAAACCGTCGTCTAAATTTATTTTGTCTTTGGAGTTGACCATCTGACATATCAACTCGTTCATCTATTGCACGTGGACCCAAAAAATCTAAAATAACGCTTTTTTATTTATTTATCTTCTTAAGGCTTCTAATTTAATTTCATTTTTCAAAGCTTTTTACTTTTTTTATTTTTTATTTTTATTTTAATTGCTTCAATGTTGTTGTTTGCCTCGCACTTCGAAAAATTACAAAATCACTTTCCACTTTCTTCGGGTCTTCTATTTCAACCATTAAAGCTCAAGAAAAGGAAAGGTTACAGAGATTGAGATATATAGTCATATAGAGATTAATAGTGATAGAGATAGAAGAGAGGTAAAAGCAAGAGGAAAGAGAGTTCATTTACTCTCTTCTTCTTCTTCCTCTGCAAATCTGACATATATTATTATTAGCCCTCTTTCATTTAGGGTTTTTGTGTCTCTTTTTTCAAGAATCATCTCTGGGGGCACTGAGCTTTTTAGGTGAGTTTGGTTTTTGTTTTTGTGTTATCTCTCTCTCTGATGTTGATGTTATTGAAATTGGAACGCTTCCACTTAACTTGGAGTTGTTTGCTTTTTCTTTTCATTGAGTGAGATCTTGAAATTGAGATTTTTTTTTTTTTTTTTTTTT
>NC_025694.1:23207885-23232723 GCF_000633955.1 Camelina sativa | reverse complement strand
GAGCAAAAAGATGGTAACTTTGCATACCCACCGCCGTTTTACAAAGACCCAATTCTTTCTCCGCCGTCTCCTCCTCCTCCTCCTCCGCCACCGTCGTCCGGTAACAGAATCAGTCCGGCGGTTCTCTTTGTAATTGTGATTCTAGCTGTCTTGTTCTTCATCTCTGGGCTTCTTCATTTGCTCGTTAGGTTTCTTATAAAGCATCCTTCTGCTACTGCTTCTTCAAGGTCTAATAGATTCCCTGAGATCTCAACTAGTGATGCTCTTCAAAGACAGCTTCAGCAGCTTTTTCACTTGAATGATTCTGGTCTTGATCAAGCTTTTATCGACGCTTTACCTGTTTTTCACTACAAAGAGATTGTTGGTAGTGGTGGTGGTGGTGGCAATGGTGCTGGTCAAGAGCCATTCGATTGCGCTGTTTGTCTCTGTGAGTTCTCTGAGAAAGATAAGCTGAGATTGTTACCAACGTGTAGCCATGCGTTTCATTTGAACTGTATTGATACTTGGCTTCAGTCGAATTCTACTTGTCCTCTTTGCCGTGGCACTCTCTTTTCCCCTGGTTTCTCAATGGAGAACCCTATGTTTGATTTCGATGATATAAGGGAAGATGAAGAGTGTGTGACGGAGAATGGAAGCCAGAAGACTATGGAGATCCAAGAAATCGTTGTGGAGAAAGGAGTTTTACCGGTGAGATTGGGAAAGTTTAAGAGGCTTGACAATGTTGGTAATGGTCAGGATCAGGATGTTGTTGTTGCTGGAGGAGAGACAAGTAGTAGTAACTTGGATGCAAGGAGATGTTTCTCAATGGGTTCGTATCAGTATATACTCGGTAACTCCGAGCTTAAAGTCCCCTTTGCCAACGATAGACTGCCGAGAGTGAAACCTCAGGACAAGGACTCTGAGCAGACAGGGAACTCATCATCAGCATCGGAAGAGAACAAAAAGATCAACAGTGTGGCTAAAGGAGAGAGCTTTTCGGTTTCTAAGATTTGGTTATGGCCAAAGAAAGACAAGTTCTCTTCAGATGCTCAAAGAAGGTTGCCTTCTTCATCACTTAACGTTGATGATCTTCCAAAACTTCCATGGATGGAAGATCATAAGAAGCTCGAGAACGACGTAAGGTAGTATCTATTGCTCATTTTTATTCAGTCAAAATCATCGATACTTAGGGGTTTACTGATCATATTTTGGGGGGAGGGGATTCGTAACCATATGTTGTACCATATTGTTCAAAAGGGTTTTGATTCTTGATAAGAACTTCAGTTGCATTATGCTTGTTAATCATATGAGATCAAATTATAAATTACGCATGCTCAACAATAATGGATTCCAAAAGACTGATGCTTTAGCTTTATTTTTATTATCTTTGTTTCTTTATTTTCTTCACTTTGGGAGTCACTGGTTCTCTTTATTTTCTTCTTCTCCATATACTTTCCTTTACTCTCTCAACTAATTCACTGTTAGCTTTATGCATATATTATTGTATTTTGTATACAAATCTTGATAGTCATCGATTATAATATGGGTTACTTTTATATTTTTATAAGTTTTCTTGATTGGTTTTGGAATTTTTTAAGTGATGGGTATAGAAAACAAATGGGAACTTTTGACTTGTGTTCAAACACAGTATAGTCTTTGGTTTGGGTTAAGAGTCATTATCATAATCAAAAACAAATATGAAATCTTCCAGTACACCAATTACATGTAAGACTTTAATTTCAAAAGTCTTTGGCTCTAAATGGTTTATGTTGGTTGTTGTAGGGTCAATATGTTTTATTTGACTCTGACATAAAAACCATTACCCACTATATTTTGATTGATTGCTCATATAAATTAATATAGATCCAAAAGAAAAATGAACTCTCTGTTTGATCCATATACTTGTATGTTCTATAGACTATTTAAGCTTTTACCCAGTTTAGAACAGAAGCTTAAACTAAGTCTCTTGATCTATAAACTGGTCTCGGATTCTCAGTTTTTGTACATAAGATTGGATGGCCGAACCCACCAGCTGAGTGATGATTCATTGTTCATAAACATGCTAGTGAGGTAATCCTCATTTGCTAGTGGAATCAAAGCTGTGGAAGAGCTCATAATATCATCACCTTTGGAGTTAATAAGCTTAACTTGGAAATTTCTTTGGGATTGGTTTAGCTTCTCAGTCAAAGTATGTAGAAACATGTCTGAATCTTGAGCTTAATTTCTTGGAAGCCATAAAATCTGTAGCTTTTACTTACTTTAGAATTGGGAATCTCATTCTCTGAGGTAACTGATTCATGTATTGCCAGGAAGGGGTCATAACAAGCCTTGATCTCTTTCGATTTGCTTAATCCTAGATCGAGCTATTTGATTCTGAAACCAAACAGCTACTTGACGTTGAGGCAATCAAAGCCTTTTTTGATACCTCAATCTTTCTCCCTAGTCAAATAACCAGAAGTGATTAATATGTCACCGGAGAAAATGTGTTCTTGTCAAAGTTTCTTTCATTTCGATGGCTGGTTTTGTTCATGATTTAGTGACAATGTTTCTTCTAGGTTAGATAATTTCACTGGAATTTTTCGAAATTTGAAAAGAAGAAACAAAGATTATCACCTACAAGAACAAGATTCTCATGGGAAAGTGAAGCTTCTCAACTGTAATTGGAGACTTTTTTGACTTAAAGCTAAAACTAAAATCAATTAGGACTTGAAATGAAACGATCTTGTTAGAAAATCATGAGTTTGTGGCGAAGAAACTCGTAGTCCACAACAACCTTGCCGGAGTTACCAACGGACAGAAGCAAAATCCCATCGTTAGAACACAAACTACGAAACGATTAAAAATGTAACCGGAGAATGATTTTTAGTAAGAGTGAGCTACTTACTACTTATACCGTTATACGCAAGTTTCAAGGGTGATCTTAAAGTGAATACAAAAAAAAAAGAAGAATATAATACGAAGAGAAAAAAAAAATAAAGTTTCTCGAATTAGTGTACACTAGTATTAGACCCGTACTACGTATTTTTCTAACTTAAAAATGTTTGATTTTTAACAACTAATTATATTTAAAATGTTATTACTGTCTAAGAAATACCTAAACAAATAAAAAAATAAATATTGGTCTCTAAAAAAATCATCGCATCATCACAAAAATTGGAGGGGAAAAAACCTGTTGCATAAACAAAAGCCCAACACTTGTGCTTTGTATCAACTATACGCTTTTAATCTGTTCTTAAGAATCATGGAGTAGTAGTTATACAAAATATCGTCAACAACATATGCATACTCCCACTTTTTAGAATTCAGAATCTCATCCATTTCACATCTTCTACCTTTAGACCTTAAACAAAGTTATTCGCTGGATCTCTTATGTAAATCTTACCCTCCACCTCCACACAACCAGACTACGTTTGACCTATCTTCATGGCTGGCTTTGTCATCTCAGCCTCAAGCTCTCACATTTTTCTCTATGTATTAAGCACCATGACCTTCTTTATCCTCCGATGACTAAACACTCTCCGATGACGTAGATTTTGTCGATGAGGGTGGGATTGTATCACCAATAGGCCTAGGAATGAGGGAAACGGGCTGTACCGTATGAGACGTACGTACAATCAATGGCTAGCACATTCGAAGTCACACCAAAACTGTAAACACCATCCAAACCGTATATCTTTGAACCAACAGCAACAAAAGAAGTTTTGAATGTGTTTTGATCTCTGCAACAACAAACAGATATAAAAAAACCACAACGAACATAAGCAATAAGTTATCATTCAGCAAAAAAAATCATCTGATCTTAATTTTGATCCTTGAGTTTAATAGCGATTTCCTTACCATTCATAAAAACAAACTGTTAATAGTAAATAAACATATTTTCAACTCTCAAATGACTGCCAACAAAAAATCAGAACTTGTTCAGAATTAAACAGACCTTTTAGTTCTATCAAGCTCTTTCTCCAATCAAGCCTGCAACTCGCGTGCTCTGCTTCTTTTCTAGTCTCTGTATATGGAAGTCCCGATATGGCTTAACCATCTGATATGTATTCGCCTCTGCTGCAATAGATATCGCAATCTGCAAGAAAAAAGGATTGAATCCTTTATGAAAAATTAACATAATAAACAAAACAGAAAAAAAAACAAAGAGAGAGAGAGAGAGTAACTAGAAAACAGAGAGACATACCGATAGAAAAAAATTAGAATTGTAAGGACATCCAACGCTGATTTCACATGGTTCTGCTTCCAGACTTATTTTGAAGGAAAGCTGTGTAAAATCTCAAGTGGCATAGCTGGAGATTTGATTTTTTAATCTGAACCTATAAATCCACATGTCAATTCATAATTTGAACACAAAAACAATTATGAAACTCAGAATTTGATGAATATACAAAACCACGATGAACAAACTAAGAGCCAAACTTGTGAAATCTGAAAACAGAAATTGTAAATAGAAAGACAAAGACAAAAAACAATCAATCTCGATCTAGACAGCAATACTTACCTCTGGCTTTGTTGGCCATGTCCGTGAATATCAACATACACATCAATTTTGGAAATTCATTTTGTTCCATTCTTAGGAAGCGTAGAATTATAGATCGTAGGGAAGAAGGAGGTCAGTTTCAAAGTATCTAATGTTTTTTTATTCTCTCGTACATTTTTTTCAATAGATATACGATGAGAAGGAAGTGGAGATCGTGGATGGAGCAGTTTAATTTACCGATAAAACCTGTTTCACACATGAGTAAGATTTTTTTCTTTTTTTCCTTTTCTTTCTCTACACGATCATTTGTAAAAAAATTGATTTTTAAAAACAAAATGAAAAAAATTCTGATGTGGCTTAATCTTATTGGACAGATGACTTGTGTTTTATAGGATAAAGGATATATATCCATACTTACATTACACCAAATGAAAGGGTTAAAAATCAAAATGTTGAATTATTCGTCTTCCTTATTATTGTTTGACAAGCAAGATAACACAAAGTCACAAACATTAATGGAGCCTATCACAAACCTTACAAACATGCAACAGTAATGGTTTAGGGCCTTTAGGCCTATCATAGATTCATAGAAATGAAATATGATTTTCATTAAAAAAACAATTTAACGGAGCAGGTAGATGATTTTTACAAAACTCATTAAAAAATGCTAATGCTGAAAATCCGACTGACAGAAAGAGCCTCTCTTCTACCGTCCAAAGTACCGCAGTCCCCAGCCATGAGGCCATGACTAGTGACTAAAAATAATTCAGAATCTTTTTAATTAATTATCACAGAAATCATTAGTTTATGTTTTTTTTAATAAAAATTTAGATTTCAAGTTTATCCATATAATTCATGCAATGCATATATTAAAAATATATAGTATTAAAAATATATAGTATTAAATATATAGTATCCATATAAGTTTTATCTTAAAATTAAGATTAGTTATTTAATGTATTGTCATCCGCATGCACACTAATGATTTGCGGTAGCCCTGGACATTCGGATTTTCGGATCGGATCGGATCGGATTTTTCAGATTTCGGATTTTTCGGATTGGGATATATACAATCCATTTAGAATCCGGCTATTTTTTGGATCGGATCGGTTCGGATTCGGATCGGTTTTTATTTTTTTTTATAAAATCCGAACTGAAACCGATACCCTTATATATATCATTTGGAAAACAAAATCAACAAATTGGAAAAACTCAGATGGTTAGAACGTGTAAATCCTAACCTTAGGGTCACAGGTTCGATTCCTCCCTCGTGTGATTCTCTTTAAATTTTATCCATTTATAGTTATTGGGCTTCTAACAAGGCCCAAAAATAATACCAATTAAACCCAAATATATAGAAAAATTAACTGTATATTCGGTTTAGCGGATAACCGATCGAATTTCGGTTCGAATCGGTTTGAAACCGCAATCCGATTCACAATCAATACAGAAACCGATCGGTTTTAACAGGTAATCCGAAACCGAACCAAACCAGTTAATTCGGATCGGTTCGGATCGGTTTGTTCGGTTTTGGATTATATGCCCAGGGCTAATTTGCGGTTTAAAACTACTAGATGTGTACGTACGAAAGTGCTTCTGATCCATTCACTACTAAAAGACGACTGAGAGTCTTCAACTATTAATAGATTTTTAAAAATAAAGCAGTGTCCAATCTTTTTATTTGAATTTTAATAATATAGAGAAGTATTTGTTATGTGGATATTGTGAAAAAAAAACATTGGAGAAGAATGTATATTGTCTATATAATTATATTACTCTAAATCTCTAATGTGTATGATGAGTAATTTAGTTGACCACAACAAATGTTTTGGTTCTAAATCTATTATATATATATATATATATATATATATATGTGTGTACTGTGAATTAGTAGTATTAGTTACTCTTCCTTTTTTCTTTTCTTTTTTTTTGTAATTTTGGCATATAATAATGGACCAGAATCGGATAACAAAACCGAGATATGAAATTGAAATAATAATGTGATATATATAATAGATTTATATATATCTGTGTACTGTGAATTAGTATTACTATTAGTTACTCTTTCTTTCTTTCTTTTTTTTTTCTTTTTTTTTGTTGTAATTTTTGCATATACTACTGGACCGGAATAGCAAAACCGAGATATGAAATTGAAATAATAAACCCATCCGGTTTATTCGTGGCCAGCAAGTCCGAGAGATATCATCGATCTCGCTCGTAGATTTTGCATGTGTGATGTGTTTGTCGTGAATTGTGCTGTTAGTGGCAAACGTCGTAATTAGCTTCACAGCTTTAAAACCTATACGTAATTTCAGAGGTAGAATCATGACGTGGCATGTAACGGAAATACTTTGACCGCACGACCACTCAAAATTATTTTCAGATTGGAATCTTTTCAATTTTAATTATCAGAGAAAGAATTAAACAATTCTTTTTTACTCAGATTTCAAATTTATCCATGTAATTAAGGACATATTTATCTTAAGACTATATTACAAAAAAATATAAATTCTTTTTTTTACCACTAGTTAAAGTCTAAGTTTATTAACGGGTGTATTGAAACCATGATTTTAAAGAATTTGATTAGGATTTAGGAAATTTGGAATTTTGATAGATTTTAGGGAAATTGATATGATTTTCTGTAAAATTTTTCAAATCCCACATAAAATCATGAAATTTATATTTCTGTATTTTTAACTAACAAATCCTCCAGAATCCCTAAAAGTCATTAAAATCCAAATCCTGTTTTGAATAACAATGGATTTTAAAGTAGATTTTTAAATCACCAGTTCAATAACATTAGATTTTAATAGATTTTTTAAAATTCATGATTGAATAACATATTATTTGTAAGTTTTACAAAAAATCACTTAAAATATCAAGTTGAATAGTCAAAGATTAATACACCACCTAGTTTATTTACATAGTCAAAGATTTTTAAATTATTGGTACATGTATTTTGTTTTACCAAATTATTGGATTTTTTTTTTTGTCAACAGTCGTTATAATTATTTTTTCCCTTTTCTTGCAGAATCCGATAATTACACCGTAAATAATTAAAAATATAATTATAGCTTTTAAAGATATTATCTGGTCAAAAAAATAATTAAAATTTACTAGTTGTGGATAATCATATGGATAATACCTAAAAATACGACGATCATTTCCCAAAAAAAAAAAAAAACACATTAAATTAAAACGTTGAACAAGCCTTAATTAATGAAAACTGAATACAGAAAAAACTTATAATTATCCGTAAATAAATAAATAAAAAAACCGATCGTAACAAACCAAATATATGTAATTAATATATTTTTTTTTAATTTTTGATAATTCCCCAAGTTTAAGGAAATATTGACTCCTTGACTCAAACGTCTCTTTTATCATAATCTTAATGTCCTATATATATATATGATAAGAGATGAGAGAGAGAACACACACAATTCCCAAACGCCTTCGATTAGGTTTACTTCTACACTTCGTCTTCTTCCGCTTAATAAAGCTCTCTTTATCTCCCTCAATCTCTCTCTTTCATTTACGGCGATTTCAAAATGGTTGATGCTCAACAAGTTCGTTTCATCATCGGAGTCATCGGTATCACAAATCTCTCTCTTTCTTCTCCCTTCTTCTTCGATTTCTTTTGCTTATGATCATGGCGTTTAGTTGCATCCGTTGATGATCTGAATCCGAACCGTTATTATTGTGATTTTTTTTCCCCTCCAAATCGCTCGCTTTTGATTCTAATTAATGGCGACTCTATCTTTGTATGTATGATTCGTAAATACTATATATATATATATATATATAGCTTAATCGATCGATCGTACGTGTGTGATGTTGAGCTTGATTCTAATGGCGGTTTTATATATAGCTTCATCGATGCGTTGATCAGATATACGTTGTTTTTGTTCAAATGGTGCGATGTTATTAGATTTGAGGTTTGAGGTTTTTGCTATAGTTTTCGTCGTGATGATTGATCAATGTTTCATCTCTTGATCCGTTCGATATACATACGAAGAGATTAAACGATGTGATTAATTAACACAATTTTTTTTCTCTTGTTTAATGCTGTGTGCAGGAAATGTTATCTCCTTTGGTCTCTTTGCCGCACCAGCGTAAGATTCCTTAATCCTCTTTATTGACCTTTTACTTATATTTATAATCCTAATTGTGAATATTTCGAAACTGAGATCATAATCTTATGTAGTTTGAGTACCCATATGTTTAGTATATAGATGGTTTGAGTCCATATGTATACTAGTGTTAATGTAGGTGATTATTTGATAATGTGTCGTTAGTATGCTGTGTTGAATTAATTGTGTGGTGGTTGGTTTCTAGGATTAGTGTAGCTATATGATTAGATAATTATTCTATGCTGATGTGTGCAATGTGTTCTGTAACTATTTTTTGATTTATCTATTAATAGGAAGACGTTTTGGAGGATCTTCAAAAAGAAGTCAGTTGAGGAGTTTTCATATGTGCCTTACGTAGCGACGGTCATGAACTGCATGCTGTGGGTGTTCTACGGTCTCCCTGTGGTTCACAAGGACAGTATCCTCGTTTCCACCATTAACGGTGTTGGGTTAGTCATTGAGCTTTTCTACGTTGGTGTCTACTTGCTCTACTGTGGTCACAAGAAGAACGCTAGAGTGAGTTTTTATTTGATTAATAATTAACCTTGTAAATTATTAATTGATCATGGTTTGCGCGTGGTTTCTGATTGTATTGTGTTTTGGATTTGTGCAGAGGAACATTGTGTCATTCTTAGCTCTTGAAGTTGTTGCTGTTGCGGGTATTGTTCTGGTCACGCTCTTTGCAATCAAGAATGAGTTTGCTAAGCAAACATTCGTTGGTGTGATTTGTGATGTCTTCAACATTGCTATGTATGGAGCTCCTTCATTGGCCATTGTGAGTCTAGTAGCTCCTCTCTTGATCCTTAATGATCCGATTTGTGTTTTTTGTTTTGTTTCTAATGGATGGTACTTTAATGTTTTGTTAATCAACAGGCTAAAGTGGTGAAAACCAAGAGTGTTGAATACATGCCATTCTTGTTGTCTTTGGTCTGTTTCGTTAATGCTGCTATTTGGACTTCTTACTCTCTCATCTACAAAATCGATATCTACGTCCTCGTAAGTTCTCTCTACTGTGAATAAAACAAAAAAAAACTTATATTTATTTTGTAAAAATTTGATTATATGGCTATGATTTTAATTGTGTGATCAATTTTAAACAAAATTACAGGCAAGTAATGGGATGGGGACCTTGTTGGCTCTTTCTCAGTTGATAGTGTATTTCATGTACTACAAATCAACTCCAAAGGAGAAGAAGCCATCTGAAGTTGAGATTTCAGCCTCAGGGACGGACAGAGTTTGAAGAATTGTTTTTCTTCTTTTAGATATTTTCTCTTACGTACATTCATACACACAAGAGTGTTGTATGTGTAGGCCCTTTTTTGTTTTTAATATCTTTTGGATTTTTTTTTTTTTGGTTTGCTAGAATTTTTAATAATAGACTTTCAAAGTTTCAATTGTTTAGTTTCTGGATTTTGAGGATTTGTCAGGATTTGTTGTTTTTTCTAATACATTTTTAGTGTGAAACATTTCGAAGGAAATATCAAATTTTGGATTTCTTTTTAAGTATCTTCTGTTATACATTTTTTTATTTCTGTTATAATGCAATTCCGTTAATATGTTTTTATGTGTGTCGATGCTTTTTTTATCTTGTTGTAAATAATTTATCATACAGAGAATTGATGAAAATGCATTGACTAGGATTATTATTATTAAACTCTTTAAATCTATATTTTACTATTCATCTTCGGTTTTTTTTTTGGATCAAAACTAGTCAACTTCTGTTTAAGTACTAAATTTTGACCTTTTATAAAATACATAAATGAGTATATTGACTGGGGCAAATCAGCAAGCTTTTGACCAAAACAAACAATAAATTATAACTATATAGGGATGAATTCAAAAATACACATCCAATGATAGTATTATTATGTAGGCTCAACAATCTAACATTGAAGTTTTTTAGGCTATCCACACCTAATTATATTTATAATTAAGAATCTTAAGTTGATAAAGAAAGCTAAAAACAATTAATTAAAATGATAATAGTCATTTCCATTTTTGTTATTTTTGTCTAGGGGTGGGCGATCAGATACCCATTCGGTTTTCGGGTTTCGGGTTTTCGGGTTTAGAAACATAAGACCAATTCGGATATATTTAGATTTCGGGTCTGGTTCGGGTAAACACCCATCGGGTTTAGGTATTTTTGGGTTTCACCCAAAGCCTCAAATTATATTTTGGGTTCAGATCGGATTTGTAATTTTTTAATCCAAACCAAACTAAAAGAGCCCGAAATCAATCCGAATTGAAAAAAAAAATGAAATTCATCAAAATTCATTAAAAATGATTATAATCATAAATATAAAAAACCAAAGTTATCAATCCATGTTTATAAGCCAATAATTTTTGACTTCTTAACACATCAAATGACATCAAATTCAAAGTTAGAACTATATAATCTATCTAAATTAACATATGAAAATTGACATATTTAAAAATGAAAACTAATTTATCTTGTAAGTTGTAATAGTGATTATAAAATTACTTCTGAAACTTGTAAATTAACTCAATCTATTGTTAAATATATATATATAACTTTGGATAGTTTAGGTTATTTGTTTGGGTGTTCGGATATACCCAATCGAGTTCGGGTACCCATTTCATTTACTAGCATCTGATTGGATATTTTTAAAGTTCGGATTCGGGTTCTGATCAGGTATTTTTAATCGGGTTCGGGTTAAATTTTCGGGTTCGGATATTTTGCCCAGCCCTATTTTTGTCTATTATTCCTGTGTTTCCTTGTGATTTGCTCATTTTTCTCATTTTTTTCAATTATTTTTCAAAAACCCCATCTCTAAATAGCATATTTCCATCATTTACAACTATAAAACACCAGACCACCCACTAAAAACATAATACCATAACCACTATATGTAGCTGATCAAATCTTTATATATGTCTAAATTTTATTTTGGGATAGGACTTTAATATGAAATTAATTTAATTCTTTTTTTTTCCTCAAACTCTAATTTAAGTTATATCCTCAAGTTTTAAATGTTTTAATTTAATCAATTTGCAGTATTACACTATTACTAGGAGATATGAACAACGTTTTTTCCAAAAACTATTGTTACATTTATTTTAAAAAGTCATTTTGTTATTTATTTTTAATATTCTAATTTTTTGGTAAATTTACATATATCTTTTTGAATAATTATTATTTTAGAATATTATAGTATTTTAATTTGTTTGATGTATATTACAGTTTTATATTTTTGGTTTATTGTATTTGCATCATTATTTTGTGAAATATTTTAAAGTAGTTTTTATAATATTGTAAGTGTGAGCAAATAAAAATTATTAATTTATCAACAACATACATTTAGTTTTACCAACACACATTTCTTATTCATATTGAGTAATATATCTTTGTTTTTAAAAATTCAAATCACAACATATGCAAAAAATATTCTATATATTTATTAATCATAAGTATTATATGATAATTCAAAAAAATTTGTAAATAAAATAAAATAGATAGGAGAATCATAATTTAAAATCTTAACAAAATCTTCCAAATATAGTTATTATAATAATCATATTGTATACTTATATTAGTTTTTAAAATTCTGATTGGTTTATAATTTTTGAATATATTACTAATTTCTTCCATAATAAATTAGAGAGAAAATATTTTTTAAACTAATAATTATTTAAAAGATTTTATTAGTCTCATATATTTTTAACTTTATTGAAAAAATAAACATTTGCCTTAAGACCAATGGCATGATAATGTAATTTTTTACATTTAATAAGGTTAGTTTGATTTTTATACTTCTCAATTAATATAACAGGATATATATAGTTGACTATGCCATGTACATACTTTAGTTGATATCAAAGTTGCTACATCATATATATATATATATAAACACTATTCAAAAAAATAAATGTGTGGAAGATCATATCAAACTGAAAAAGTGAGTGTTTAATATATATATATATATATATATATTAATACATATATATATAGCAACCAAACAGTATTAAAGGGAATACTTTAAAAATTTACTGGTTACAAGAAGTTTCATACTAGACTAGGAGCAGTATAATTATGTGCAAAATAACAACTAGTACAAAGGAATTAAGGAAGTAACGATCAGCAAGAAAAGTAATGTTGGGGGTGTCGTCGGGTTTTATCATGCTGTGCGAGGGTCCTGAAGACCACCACACAGACAGCAGTATATGTTACACCAGCCGTTAAAGGCCTAGTAAAACGTGACCAATAAGGCAATAATAAATGAATAAATAAAAATATGAGATTGATATAATAATAAATCTGCAAAGCCGTGAATAAAAAAAATATTTTTAAAACGGTTCCGAAATCTTAAGAAAAGGTGCCTTGCTTTTTCCTTTACGTGTAATAAAGAGTCGCTGTCTCTAACTCCAAGGCTTCGGGATCGTGAGTCTAACGCATACTAGTATATGTACACACATCCGTATATAAAAAGTTCCTAGACGTGAAATAACCAAAAATAAAACCATGAAATGAATTGCGGCCACGTAACTACATCATACGCCTTTTCTTTTTCTCAGGTGTTGCGTGTACTTGCGCTTTGATACCATACGTTCTCATCTGGAAATTTTCAAATGCTTCCGAAACTGCTTCCACCTGTTTATAAATATTGCCAACCCAATAACACAAACGTCAACAGTTATTTCGTGTGCTTCACTCGTAACAGTAATGTATAAAGATAATGATGAGGGTTGGTTCATAATGATAACAATCACATACCAATTCTGGTTTTTTGGCATATACTCTCACTATCTTGTCTTGATATGTTGTTGGTAACAAGTGACTGACTCGGTCCTCGGGTATCACAAACTTCTCTGTACTATCATAATCCTGTAGACACCATAAAAATCAATTGGTTTATTGAGAGATTCTGTGTTATTTTCAAGTTTTCCTCTTTACACATTTAGAGAAACAAAATCTGCATATCAAGAACATAGACTTTTCATCTATGTATGTACCTTGAAGAAGTTGATGCTGAAGAAGTCAGTCAGATCCGCCACAAAGATAAGTTGGTTAGAATTTTAATGAGCGAAATTGAGAAAACAAATAAGCTAACTTGTGCTTTGGTTACCATTCAAGAGGATTTTCTCTCCCACGAGCCAAATCAATCTTGACGTTTGAAACAGCGATATCTTCTTCTTTTAGTGTCAAGCTTGTGTGTTTCTGTTGAGTCAAAATCGATCTAAGTATGGCAACGGACTGTAGATATAGTCTTCCTCTATTTTAAGTGCTAAAGATTACAAACCTGAGAACATATAATATCTTGAGCAGTGACAGCTTTGAAATTATCGATTTTGTCCTTTGGAACCGCATACTCGTTACAGAACTGCAAGTAAAAATCCATACATCAGTCTTTCTTCAGAAGGGAAATTCTTAGCCTAATTACGCATAAGAAAAGAAGAAACTGGGTGAAATTGTATATACTTGGTACAACTGCCTTCTGCGAACACGGAGTATCAGCTCTTTAGCTTCTGCAAGCTCTGGATCTGGAGCTATTTCGATCGTTTTGAGGATTGTGTCGTCTAGCTGCATTTGTGGAGAATAGAAACTATGAAAACTGACAAAATTAATTTTGATTGAGAAAGGGAAAAATTTGCGTCTGAGAAAGAACTGTACCTTCCAGTATTCAGATGGGTCATTGATCAAAGAAGTAATTTCCAAGAAACTGTTGGCTTTGACCATGGCATCTACTATCATAAGCTCTATCGCCTGCAAATGAATGGAAATAGACAAGTGGGTAAGAGAGAAAGAATAGAGAACAAATAGAGAGAATGATAATGATACAATACCTTTACTTTTGGATGCATGTAGACAGTTCGATAAAGATCAGCTCGAGTAGCAAATAACTTGTGGACATTACGATCTGCAAAATTACCCCCTTTTACAAGAGAACAGAAGCAAACGCATATACAAGAATATCAGGTAAGCAAAACTCACATTCCTTGGCGGGATAGCAGATTTCATTATCAATGACTTTCATCGTCTCTGTTAGTCTAGAAACATCTGAAAATTAGCACCTTCCTTAATAGCAAAAACTGGAATGACTTTCGAGTAGTATGAATACCTCTGGAACTGAAAATTGAACCCCAGTCCACAGGCTCGAGAATCACGAACAATGTAGTCAAACCTATAAAATTTTGTATACATTTAAAGTTGACTTCTCAAGACAAATGTGCAAATCTAAGCATCATGATGAGTGAAACTGAAAAGGGGAAGAAAGAAACTGCAGGCAAGTATACAACTAAGATTAGATAACATTACTTGTCCACATCAATCCCATTTCGGCCATTAGCAACAATGTCATACAAGAAACGTTTCTCTGCATTCCTCTGCATATTATGAAAAAGGGAAAATATATACAAAAGCATAAGTTGTTGTTCATGTTTGACTACAATAGAGTACATGGCTGTTATAAAACTTACTTTCAGCTGTGAAAACTCAGTACTAGCTAGTATCATATCCTGTTCAGTAAACATTTGAGAAAGGAAAGTGGTCATTTGATTAGATTTGTAAAGACTGAAGACTGAAAATAATGTCACAGTTTCCATTTTCTAATTCGAGAGGTCATTTGAAAGAAGCTAAACAGTCTTGAGAATGAAAACTACCTTCACTCTTTTCAGCATTTGTGCATCAACATCAATGTGATGTGTATCAACCATATGGTCAATCATGTTTACAGACATTAACTCATGAGACCTGCATCGAAGAATTGGCATATAAAGAGCTAGAGATAATCCATAGAAACCAAACACTGAAATTTAAAGCATAGTTCTTATATCATATCAAGTAACACCATGATGTCATTGATCTTTTCAAGGAATGTGCAAACATACCACTGACTGTCACTTATGACCTTCGGAAGGAACTCACGCTCAAACATATGACTGAAAGGGCCATGACCAATATCATGGAGAAGTCCTACATATAAAAACAAATATCAAAAATTGTATCAAGTAATAATGTATGTATTCATTGAGTAAACAATAGTTACCAGCCAGTCTCACAGTCTGAAGATCATAATTGTCAATACCAAGCTCCATTCCCTATAACAAGTTAAGCACCTACATTACAATCTTACCACACTTAACCAAAATGTGACTGTACCACTGACATTCGTCCAAAATGTCCATATACCTGGAAATTTTTTAGCTTCTGAACATTTTCGCCTGCAAGCCAATACACGCCTAGAGAGTGCTCAAATCTAGAATGCACAGCTCCTGGATAGACCATGTTTGTCACCCCTAAACCATGCAAGAAAATTTTCTCTCAAAGAAAGAAGATAACCACTATACATAAATCCTTGCTGCTATAAGGAGTAACCAAAGAAAATAATCTTACATACTGGATTAAAAGATTTCAATGAAAATTTTCTATATTTGAACCTAGCATTTCATACAGTGATTCTCACAATAAATACTACTTCATCGAGGAGTAAAAAGATTAGACAAACAAGACCATCAACTTAAACAAGAGAAGAAGGAAACATGAGTTGAAAGAACTCACCGAGTTGCTTTAGTTCACGAAGCCTGCCACAAGGAATTGTGAATAAAAGAATCAGAACACAGTAGTCATTGAAAATAATATAACCATGGAAATGAGCACAATCCAACAACTTACCTTTGAAACTGCTCAGTGTCAATGAATTTTAAACAAAGCTGCAAACCAAAAGTGAACTATTAGTACAGATTACATATTTAAACCCAATAGAAAACGTATGAACAGTCGTTAGAGAATTTTGAAACTCAATACTAAATTGGAAAAAAACTCACACAAGTGCAGTAATACAAAAATCGAAGAATCACAGAAGATTTAATTCGATTTCTAGCCAAAATCCAGCAGTTAAATATTCCGATAAACAACAATCACTAATCTAATCCATAACTCGACAGTTCCATAAATTCCGGCGATAAAATTAGAGACGACGATAACATTATCCAGATTAACAACCAGAACAAACGCTACCGGAAATTTCACAGAAATCGCTCCGTCAAGAAACAGTTACAGAGGGAACTCCTTATCTCGCAAACGAACCATTATGAGTCACAGAAACAAGAAACGAAGGAAGATTACAAAGAAATCAGTCACTTACAGGATCGAGATAGATGTTTCCATGAACGTTGTCGTATACATGCTTGCTGAACCGGAGCTCGTTCGCCGGAGCGCCGGAAGAGTAACCCGGTAAGCTAGTTAGGTCTTCGTTACAATACGCTCCCATCAGTTGAAATTTCAAGTCGAACTCTCTCACACAGTCGCTCGCTCGCTCGTGATGTTGGGAGGGAGAGAAACTGTTATGGTGGTGGTACCCGACGACGAGAATTGAGAAAGGGATTTTAAAGCGCTGCTGCACAAAGTCGCCAAAGAGGAGAGAGAGAGTCTCTTTTATTAAATTCCTTTTTGACGTTTGTACGCGATTAATATTCCCATTATTAAAAATGGGGAAGTTGTAAAACGAGCCCTATACTTTTATTTTATTCTAAACAAATCCATATCCTTTTAAAAAGTATAAACTAAACCTGTCAACTCGTTTTTTATTTGAATCGTTTCTTACAATCTGATTAGCAATCACACATTTCACATGGCATATGCTCATATTTTAAGCGTTTTTTCACTATGGTTTTAATTCTGATTACGTCGTTTAAAATGTTTTTTCAATATTCTGATTACGTTTTTTCTTAGACTATGTTAAATAAACTAAAATTAAAATAGCAGAGAACTTTAAAAATTAAGTTTCATAGTACACACGGTCAAATTCAAATTGAATAAAACAAGCTGTCGCCCTTATGAGCCTGACAAATCAGCAGACTCTCAACACCGTTTGTAGAAATTGTGTTGACGTTTTGGTCTACACATTACTGACTTTGGGGTTTGTTACACATACGTTTTAGTATAGGTTTGTTTTTACATAAATTAAAAATATAGGGATATATTGTAAATTTCTCTTTTTAGGTAGAGGTTGCTTTGGTGGTGGAGAGTGGAGACGTGGTGACGGTTCAGAAAATCCGGAACGTGATAATTGTTTCTGAACCGAACAGCTATGCGGTCAATTAATTTCAGTACCCTTAACAAAACCGAACCGCCGTTAAACCGGAACCAAATTGGCATTTTAAAAGAGCGTTCAAAGGGTGATAGGACTCAGACTTGACCGGAGTGGACTCAATCGGCGAATCTGACTCGGACGCGGCGGAGTGATGGAAGAGCTCCCGATCTTAACCGTGAGTCAGCGCGAGCAGCTTCTGGTGGAGAACGATGTGTTCGGGATCTTTGGTTACTTCGACGCCAGCGATATTTCTACTCAGGAATACATGTAAGTAAGCTCGCCGATTTTGATTAGATTTGATTTTCGAGTTTTTTTTTTTTTTCATGATGATAAGTTTTTAGCAGCTGTTTTGAAGTGTGCAATGAATCATATTGAAGGAAGTTGTTGTTGTTCCTAGGTTGAATCATACTGATCACTTGGATTTAGTCGGATAAGATGAATCAGATAGACTTGTGGATTAGAAAATTCTCAATAGTTAATGATCAGTAAAATCGAATTCTCGGCTTAACAAGGCCAGATCTCTCGAATCACGTCGGAGATTCTTCGGAGATTCTCACGCCGATTACACCAAACCTCGTGAAGGAGGATGAGCAACACGATATGCCTGTTTATCAGGTCCAATAAATAGCCCAGCCCAAATCAGTTACTTTTTTAGGAATAAAAAAGCCCAGCCCAAATCAGTTATTTTAGTTAGGGTTAATTGTATACATTGCTTGCTCTCAACGGGACTCTTCCCGGATTATACATCAACCGTTCTAAAGCTCTTTTCATCTTCTTCATGGCGACAGATAATTTATCAGGTTTGTTTTTGGTTGGCTCTTGGTTGCTGAAGAGATTGGCTCTTATCTAATGTTTTTTATACACACTTACTTGGTTGCTGAAGAGATTGTTTCTTTTTGATGCTCTTCTTTCATTCAGGTAAGCGAAACCCTGAAGATGATTTGGAGACCAAACCCGTTCTCAAGAAACATAAGGAAACATCCGAGGAGAAGGTAACGTTAAGATGGTCTCGATTCCTCGTGTTCTTTGACAACTATTTTCTTTACACTCTGTATTCTAATGCTACTCATTTATGTAAGTATGTAACAGGAGGAGACAACCAAAGGATTTGCTGATAGTCTCCAGCACAAGTCTGACCAGGCTAATTTAATCTCAGTGAAGGTATAATTTTTAAAAATTCAAATATTTTCTTAATCCGGCTATTTTTGTTGTTGTTCCTTTTGCTCCTTAGAGTGGTGCTAACACACTTGGCTGTTATATTCAGGAGGCTGCCATAAGAAAAAAGAAGACTCTCTGTGTTGGCAATCTCCCTCTCACAACTACTATATCAGATATGTAAGTAGCAAACCTTCATTTTCCACTTTCCTTCTCTGGGAGCAAATTTTTTATTACTGATATTTTACCCTCCACTTTTACAGCCTCCATTTCTTCAAAGATGCTGGAGAAGTTGTTCGTGTTCGAACTATCCCGCAAGTTGGTTAAGAAGTTGTGCTTTGGCCGTGTTGACTTTGCATCTGCCAACGAAGCAAAGAAGGTGAGAGTAGTTTGTACTTTATGGTTATGATGAAAAAAGTATTTAAGTAGTAATTTGAAAAGTAATGTATTGCTTATGATAAATACCTGATTAAACCTTTTTATACTGTAGGCGCTGGAAAAGAAGAATGGTGAATATTTGCACGACTGTCAGATATTTCTTAGAGAGGATTTTAACGCTCCATACCCTTTCCGACCCAAGTAAATTGATTTTCCATGTTATGGAGATTTGTTTCTCTAACTTATTGCTTGAGTTTTGATGCCATTACAGAAGACTAACGCTATTTAATTTTGCTAATTAGAGGAACACAAGGTCTGGTAAGGGATTTAACTATTTACCCCTCGAGTTTGTCATTAAGGATTTGGTATGATTTGGTATACATGGAGAGATCACTAGATTTTTTCTATATTCCAGGAACCTTCGACAAGAAAGCCTTCCGATAGAAGAAGATGGCACACCTCCCGATTTTGTTGAGGTACCTCTTCTTTTTATCTTCGAACTATCTCAGGCTCAGAAGCAATACTCGGCGGTTAATAACACAACTGTCTGTTCCCACAAAGATTACTTATTTTGGGGATGAATCGGCTACTTTTTTGTTGTTATGCAGTTTAATTCTTTTTCTTCTTATAGTCGTTCTAACACACTTGGCTGTTCAATTCAGGAAGTACTCTTTGTTGCCAATCTCTCTCCCCAAACTAAAATATTGCATATGTAAGTAGCACCTTAGATTTCCGCCTTTCCTTCTCAGAGGAAGCTTTCCACCTTTACAACAAAGATTTCTTCCAAGATGTTGGAGAAGTTGTTCGTGTTCGACTTATTGTAAACCACGAGGGTAAGCATGTGGGTTATGGCTTTGTTGACATCGCTTCTGCTAACGAAGCAAAGAAGGTGAGAGTAGTCTTATGATAAAAAATATATAAGTAGTTATTTGAAAGTACGATTGCTGTTTACACCTTTTATACTGTAGGCGCTGGAAAAGAAGAATGGTGAATATTTGCACGATCATAAGATCTTTCTTGAAGTGGCTAAGACAGCTCCAGACCCTCCACGACCCAAGTAACTATTTTCCATGTTATGGAGATTTGTTTGTATAACACTGGTTGTGAGTTATTGGTAAAGTTTTCATACCATTCAGAAGACTAACCCTCCCTCTTATTCTTGGTAATTAGGTACAACCTTGCAGAGAAGCTTTGGTAAGGGATTTTACTATTTGCCTCTTGAGTTTTGTTATCAAGAGAACAATTAGTGATGTATTGGGTATACATGGAGGGATCACTAGGATTTTTTATATTTCAGTTACGAAGACTACCTTCGACGACAAAACCTTGTGATAGGAGAGGACGTGGCAGTGGAAGGACTTGACGAATCTCCCATTTTTGTTGAGGTACCACAAAGTTCTTATTAACTTCAAAGTCGAAAGTTGTCTAATTCTTGGGATGAATCTACTTTTTGTTGTTATCCAATCTAAGTCCTTTCTCGTTAGGGTCGTGCTAACTCACTTGGCTGTTAAATTTCAGGCAGTTGCTGTAAGAAAAAAGATGCTCTTTGTTTCTGGTCTCTCTCGCGAATCTGATATATCACATATGTGAGTAGCACCTTTAATTTCCTCTTTTGTTCTTCAACCTCTTTTCATGACTGATATTTTCTCCTCCGTTTTAAAGCATCAATTTCTTCATAGATGTTGGAGAAGTTGTTCATGTTCGACTTATTGTAGACTACATGGGCGAGCCTGTGGGCGATGGCTTTGTTGAGTTTGCTTCTTCTGACGAAGCAGAGAAGGTGAGAGTAGTTTATAGTAATGATTAAAAGTATTTTAAGTAGTCATATGAAAAATATACAAGTAAGTTATTTGAAAGTGCGGTTGCTGATTAAATCTCTTATGTTGTAGGCACTGGAAACGAGGAACGGTGAATATTTTCACGATCATAAGATTTTTATTGTTGTGGCTAAGAAAGCTCCATATCCTCCACGACCCAAGTAAATTGATTTTCCATGTTGTGAAGATTTGTTTATGTAAACATTGGTTGTGATTAACGCTATTATTTTTGTTAATTGTAGGTATTGCATAGATCACAAGGTTTGGTAAGGGATTCAACTATTTGTATCTTGAGTTTTTTTTGTGAATTTGTTTGGTATACATGGAGAGATCACAAGGGTTTCTGATATTCTAGGTATGAAGACTACCTCCGGCGAGAAAGCCTTCTGATAGAAGATGAGGCAGTGGAAGGATTTGATGAAGTTCTCGATTTTATTGAGGTACATGTTCTTATTATATTCAAAATATGTCAAGCTTGCGTTTAATAACAGAGCTATTGCCACAAAGTCGAAAGATGACTTAGTTTGATATGTAATTTAAATTCAGGAAGTTGCGGCAAGAAGGAAGACGCTATTTGTTTCCAATATCCCTTGCAAAGATAAAATACCAAAGAACACTAAATTACCAAAGATGTGAGTAGCACCTTTAATGTCCTCTTTCGTTCTTGGAGCAAGTTTTTCATGACTGATATTTTATCCTCCATTATCACAGCATCGATTTCTTCAAAGATGTTGGAAAAGTTGTTTGTTCTCGACTTATTGTAGACCACAATGGTGAGCATGTGGGCTGTGGCTTTGTTGAGTTTGCTTCTGCTAACGAAGCAGAGATGGTGAGAGTAGTTTATAGCAATGATGAAAAGTATCAAAAATATACAAGTTATTTGAAAGTACGATTGCTGACTAAATCTTGTATACTCTAGGCGCTGGAAAAGAATGGTTTCAATTTGCAGGGTAATAAGATTTTTCTTGACGTGGCTGAGATTGCTCCATACCCTCTCCGACCCAAGTAAAATAATTTTCCATATTTTTCTCTAACTTATTGCTACAGTTTTGATGTCTCTACAGAAGATTAACGCTATTACTTTTGGTAACTAGGTACAACCTTATGAGTTTTGTGTGACTTTTTTGGTATACATGGAGAGATAGATCACTAGGGTTTTTTGATATTCCAGGTCGAAGGTAGAAAGCCTTCTGAGAAAAGAAGGAGAACAAGAAGATGAAGATGGAGAAGAAGATGAAGATGATTTGGAGACCAAACCGAATTTGAAGAAAGATGAGGTACCTACGATGGGTGGATTCTGCGGTAAGAAGATTATCTTCTGTTTCAACGACTTGTAGAAGAAGATGAAGCTCTTTGGTGTTTCTAACTTTTGTGATACAATGCAACTTTTTTTTTTTTTTTTACTATTTCGTTTTTTTTCTGAAAATATGCTTAATTTTGAATGATTTAGTGTTAAATCATAACCTGCCTTCAGTATAAACCTTATAAAGAGCTGTTTGAACTAGTTTGGTTGAAGAAACCATTATCTCCCGAGGGACAGAAATTTGATTTGCGAAACCATTAGTCGCAATTTTATTTGGGTTGATTCAGTCTTTCACTTCTTGCACCAAAGTAAAAAGAAGTATTGTCTCAAGACTGAGACATTAGTTTTTGACGACGACGACTGATAGAAGAAGCTCTTTGGTGCAACTTATTTTTATTACTTTGGTCTTTCTTATGTTCGTTTGTGTGAATATAATAAAAGTTAGAATACGCTTAACTACGAATGTTTTGGTGTTAAAATCATTATCTGCCTTTATTTACTTCCCGAAGCTCTTTACTCTTTAGTCTCGTCTCAAATTTAATTTGTCTGTTGTAAAACACTGGATTGTGGACTCCATAACCAAGCCCATACTCGGTCCATAAGTGTTCAAGACTTTAGGTCTATTGGACCAAGGCCCATCGGTCATGTTCTCCTTCGTCGGTTTAACCTAAGACTTATGTACTCTACTATATATACTTGTGTAAACCTCGATATTGATTAATAAGAACAAGAGATTACGTCCCCTAAACTCTCTAGTTTACAACACGTTATCAGCACGATAGCCTCTAGCCCTAAAACCCTAAGGCAGCCGCCGATTCTCTTCTCCTTCCCTAAAACCCTAAAACCCTAAACCGCTTTCTGTTCTTACTTCCATCCGAGACTAAACACCTTTTCTGTTCGAAGATCTTCTTGTTCACGAGCATACCTTAAGCTCGTGATCAAGTTCTATCGATAACCTGATCGAGGTTCGTGGTTCGTGGTTCGGGGGTGAGTTCGAGTGCAAGCGGTACAAGGAGCTGTTCGCGGGAAAGCTGTTCGTGGTTCTGTTCGAGGTTCGCGATCGAGAAAGAGGTACAACCGAAGTCTATTAGCTCCCGGTTCATATCCAGTCAGATCCAAATCGGTGAAAGGTAAAATAAAGTCTAACCCTCTTAGAACCATATAATCGAATCTGAACCCTAACAGCTATTGAACCCTAAAACATCCAAGTATACAAACAAACAAATCTTAAGAGTTCTATTCCTGTAAAACTTTAAAATCGGTTGCATAGGACTGTTAGATTGTTTGTGAATTGCACCAAAAGATATCAAGCTTGAATTTGGTTGATTGATTATTATTGCTTGATTGATTGTTGCATAAGAACCTAGAACTAAATTTGTTAGATTCATAAGATGTTAATCAAACTGTTCTAGGAGATTTAAAACTTGGTTGTTCATGCATCATAATGAAATCNATCTTCTTGTTCACGAGCATACCTTAAGCTCGTGATCAAGTTCTATCGATAACCTGATCGAGGTTCGTGGTTCGTGGTTCGGGGGTGAGTTCGAGTGCAAGCGGTACAAGGAGCTGTTCGCGGGAAAGCTGTTCGTGGTTCTGTTCGAGGTTCGCGATCGAGAAAGAGGTACAACCGAAGTCTATTAGCTCCCGGTTCATATCCAGTCAGATCCAAATCGGTGAAAGGTAAAATAAAGTCTAACCCTCTTAGAACCATATAATCGAATCTGAACCCTAACAGCTATTGAACCCTAAAACATCCAAGTATACAAACAAACAAATCTTAAAAGTTCTATTCCTGTAAAACTTTAAAATCGGTTGCATAGGACTGTTAGATTGTTTGTGAATTGCACCAAAAGATATCAAGCTTGAATTCGGTTGATTGATTAGTTGTCTATACTTGCTTGATTATTTGTTGCATAAGAACCTAGAACTTGAAACTGTTAAAATCGAGTATTGTTAACCTAATTGTTCTAGGATTTAAAACTTGGATCATTCATGCATCATAAATTAAAACCGGACCTTGTATAGGATGTTATAGAATCGGCTGCATGAATTCACTTTTAGGATTTCTTAAAACTCGAAAATTAATCTTGTGTTCTAGGATTGAAAAATTCCGATTGATCTAAAAACTTTTGTTAAGTTTCTATAAACATTAAAACATGAAATTGGAAATTAAAATATTGGTTAGGATAAGTTCCTAATTAATTATAGTAATTATCTAAAACCCTTGAAACAAAATTTACTAAATCCTAGAAAGAATAGGAAATCATAAGAAAAGGAAGTCCTATCTAGAAATAAGGAAATTGTTGCATGCATTATCTATTTGCTTTTGTTGTCCTGCATGCATGAATTTAAACCACGAAAATCTATAAGAGGCAAGGCATGTTTCGGTCTAAAATACCGCATGGCCTAAGGCATGGTTCGGTCTCAAATACCGCATGACCTGAATCAATATTTGTTGCATGGTTCGATCTCAAATATCGCATGCTAACTATCGGTTGTCTATCTTTTATGCAGATGGCAAATCTTAGGAGCCTAGATTATCC
>NC_025694.1:23204524-23205306 GCF_000633955.1 Camelina sativa | reverse complement strand
CACACGTTTGCTTGTTATCCACAAGAAACTTAGCATTTGCTAAGCTGTTAGCTCAAATCATAAGATTAAAAGCACATTTTCTGGATTTTCCACTTAAGACTATACGTCTAGACAATGCTGGTGAATTTACNACTATGAGACCTCCTGGTACAACCCCATTACCAGAAGCACACAAGGTTGATTTGGGAAAGAAAAATGCAGTAGAGCCTAAAGAGCTTAAAGAGCCTAATGAGACCAACTACGTCCACAGAGAAAGACACTATGGCCGTGGCCGTGGTGGCAGAGGACAAGGTGGTCGTGGAGGCCAGGCTGGCCGAGGAGGCCGCGGACGTGGTGGTAGGGGCCGTGGGTCCTTTAAACCACACACCAAGGCCAAATCGGTTTGCCACAGATGTGGTATGTCAAACCACTGGTCCAAGAACTGCAGAACTCCCAAACACCTCATTGATGCATATCAAGAAGTTCTAAAGAAGAATCCAGAAGCCAACTACGTGCATATCGATGACGAAGGAGACTTCGATCATGAGAAGGATGACTTACTTGACTATGAGACTTCCGATTGCCTCAAGAATGATGATTGATTTTCAATTTTATTTTGGTTTAATTTCTATGCTTTTATGATTTAATTTCCTTCTATGAAATGACTTTGATTTAAATTCAATGGATTTTATTTTATTTTATATGATTGTCTTGTTAAAACACAAAATTATTGTCCTATTTATAGAAATGGCCGAGGACATGAGTGAACTAGTGGTGGACAGTGGTTCCAGCCACACTATACT
>NC_025694.1:23155769-23202791 GCF_000633955.1 Camelina sativa | reverse complement strand
ACAGAAAAGGTACTAAAGAGGTTTAAAATGGAGCAAGCTCACTCATTGACTAGCCCAATGGTTGTTAGAAGCTTAGACTTGGATAAAGATCCATTCGCTCTTAAGAAGGACAGTGAAGAAGTTCTTGGTCCTGAAGTGCCTTACCTCAGTGCTATAGGAGCGTTAATGTTCTTGGCTAGTCACACTAGACCGGACATATGTTTTGCCGTGAACCTCCTAGCAAGATATAGTTCTTGTCCGACCATAAGGCACTGGAATGGTATTCAACATGTTCTGCGTTACCTATAAGGAACGACGGACTTTGGTCTATTTTATACTAACTATAACAAAGATGGTTTAGTTGGTTTTGCTGATGCAGGTTATCTATCCGATCCACACAATGGCAAGTCACAAACAGGTTATGTGTTTACACACGGTGGTACTGCGATCTCTTGGCATTCCATGAAACAAACTCTTGTGGCCACATCGTCAAATCACGCGGAGATCCTAGCCATACATGAAGCCAGCCGTGAGTGTGTTTGATTGCGGTCCATGACTCAGCATATTCGGACGGATAGCAGTTTAGAAGACAACAAGGAAGAAACCGTACTCTATGAAGACAATACAGCCTGCATCGCACAGCTCAAGGAAGGTTACATCAAGGGAGATCAGACGAAGCACATACTGCCGAAGTTCTTCTTCACACATGAACTACAAAAGGCCGGAGAAGTTCAAGTGGTGCAAGTTCAGTCATGCGACAACTCAGCCGATCTCTTCACCAAGGCATTACCGACAACAACATTCAAGAAGCTCACGCACCAGATTGGAATGCGGAGGCTTAAGGACTTAGAGTGATGCTTGGAACAGGGGGAGCAATGTGTGTTGTACTCTTTTTCCTTCACCAAGGTTTTGTCCCAATGGGTTTTCCTGGTAAGGTTTTAATGAGGCAGCATCTCCAAGCACATTGCATTGATCATTTCCTCGCACTTGCATGGTTATGTCATCCAAGGGGGAGTGTTGTAAAACACTGGATTGTGGACTCCATAACCAAGCCCATACTCGGTTCATAAGTGTTCAAGACTTTAGGTCCATTGGACCAAGGCCCATCGGCCATGTTCTCCTTCGTCGGTTTAACCTAAGACTTATGTACACTACTATATATACTTGTGTAAACCTCGATATTGATTAATAAGAACAAGAGATTACGTCCCCTAAACTCTCTAGTTTACAACATTGTCATATTAATTTCTATACACTTAAACCGGACCAAATTGGCATTTTAGAACTAAAATTTCATATGCTTTTCATCAAAACAATTTCTCAAAAACTCTTCAATGATAAAAAAAATAATATTACTCTTAAAGTAAAAAGATAATATTACCCTGAAGGAAGTTGTTTTAGATTAAATATTTTAGAAGGCCCAGCTTACATGGGGACGCTCGTGATAGGGATCAAGACTTGACCAGAGTGGACTCAATCGGCGAATCTGACTCGGACGCGGCGGAGGGCGATGGAAGAGCTTCCGATCTTAACCGTGAGTCAGCGCGAGCAGTTTCTGGTGGAGAACGACGTGTTCGGGTTCTTTGGTTACTTCGAGGCCAGCGACGTCTCTACACAGAGATACATGTAAGTAAGCTCGCCGATTTGATTTTGATTTTCGAGTTCTTTATTCATGATCTGATGAGTTTATAGTAGCGTTTTTTGGAATGTGGAATGAATCGTATTGATGGAAGAAGTTGTTGTTGTTGTTCCTAGGTTGGAGATTCAGCGAGATAAGCAGTTGGATTATCTTATCCAAGGCTTAAGGCAGCTAGGTCCACAGTTTTCGTCCTTAGATGCTAAGTAAGTGAACAATGTCGGCTTGTTGCGTTCAATGGCTAGAATTTGTACTTCAAAAGTTTTTGTTCTTTTGAATCTTTTCATTTAGCCAGTCAATGTGTCCTTTTGGAGATGATTTGGGTGTTTCTTATGGAGTTTTGCACATATTTTGGGGTTTGAGAGATGTATGAGTTTGTATGGGTTTTATGATGCCAATAGATTAAGTTTTATTTTGAATTTTTGGTTTTTGGAACAGTCGACCGTGGCTTTGTTACTGGATTCTTCATTCAATTGCTTTGCTTGGGGACTGTGTGGATGATGAATTAGAGAACAATGCTATCGACTTTCTTGGACGCTGCCAGGTTAGGCTATATTTCTATTGCTTAGTTAGCTGTTCGAATCTCTTCAGATCTAGTTCATCCATTTTTGTTTGTTTTTCTGCTCCTTCAGTTCATGCTTTTCTCCCCATTCCTATTATTGTTACCTGTAAACGTTCAATTCGTACTTAGTTTTCTTTCACACGTCTCTTCGCAGGGCTCTGATGGTGGATACGGTGGTGGTCCTGGCCAAGTAAGTATATGCATGTTCGTTTCATGAAAGTGGAGACTAGATCGTTTTATTCTGCCAGATCTCTTTGGTGTACTTTTTTGATGCATCATCTCATTGTTTGATTGTGATGCCTTAAGTTCAAGCAGCACATAAAGTTAGGATATATAATTTAGTTTAAGTTTAAATTTGGTTCTGCAAAGACATGGGCTACATGGCACATAAAGTTAGGATATATAATTTAGCCTGCCTTTTTTCAATTTCCGTTTTTTTGCTCTTTCTCTCTCATCCACTAGTAACTGAGATCTTTTCTTCCCAGCTTCCACATCTTGCAACCACTTACGCTGCAGTGAATGCACTGGTTACTATAGGAGGTGACAAAGCCCTTTCTTCGATTAATAGGTGGTGCATTCCTTCTTTTTTTTTATGGTCAGTTTCGTTTCAATAGGAGACAATTGATGCTTCCTATAGAAGACTTACATGTGACTCATACTTTTCAGAGAAAAAATGTCTTGTTTCTTAAGACGAATGAAGGATTCAAATGGGGGTTTCAGGTTTGATACTCTTTCTGCTTTATTTCTTAAATAAATCATTTTTACTGACAGCGCACGCTTTATGCATTCTTATCGGTGTTAATGACGTAGCTTCTCAGTCATGTTGGTTCTTCAATTCCTGCTTGTCTTTTTTATTCTATTTCATGCAATTTGTTTACTCTTAGTCTTGGTGCTAAATTCTGACTCACTCACTGATTGTAGGATGCATGATATGGGAGAAATGGATGTTCGAGCGTGCTACACCGCTATTTCGGTGAGTTTACCAATTCTTAACTTCTTGTTTTCTCTTCTTGCGGGTGGACACCAAAGCTTTATAGGCTGAATAAGACTAACATACTCAGGAGTCAGGACCCATTATGCTATGTGTATTCCACTTTTATGGCTTAAACGTAACGTTAGGATACTTTTAATTATCTGTTATTTGCACACTTGCGCCCAGCAGATACTTTGCTGAGAGATGACTCGTATTGATACTTACAAGTCTTGCATCCTATGGCTGGTTTTCTCCCTGATATGTTTGACTTCTCTTGTGACACAGGTTGCGAGCATCCTAAATATTATGGATGTTGAACTCACCCGGGGCCTAGGGGATTACATCTTGAGGTAGCTTTTTGTATCACTTTATCTTTTAAGTTCATGAATTATTTATTTCCCTTGTAAAGCTCTTTAAAATTACTTTGTTTGAGCAGTTGCCAAACTTATGAAGGCGGGATTGGAGGTGAACCTGGCTCTGAAGCTCATGGTGGGTACGTTCTCCTACTTGCTTCAATGAAGTAAAGTGTATTTCCTGGAATATTGACTTGTTACCTAAGGGATAATCTTATTACCATGTAATTTATTATTTAGGAACACTTACTGTGGGTTGGCTACTATGATTCTGATCAATGAGGTTGACAGTTTGAATTTGGATTCACTAATGGTAACTACAATGCTGTTCAGTGATTATTAATGGAGTACCTTGGTAGAGATAGTTTTCTTGCAAATTAATTTTCTATGATTCTAGAACTGGGCTGTACATCGACAAGGAGTAGAAATAGGATTCCAAGGTAGGACCAACAAATTGGTCGATGGTTGCTACACTTTTTGGCAGGTCAACTTTCTAATTCTCTTTTGTGACATTGTATATTCATTCTTCTTCGATGATTATATATATCCTATTTCAGAATTCTCCTCCACTCATTCTCGTTGTCCCTTTTTGCATGGTATGTGTTAAACAGGCAGCACCTTGTGTTCTACTACAGAGATTCTATTCAGCGCATGATCTGGTACATTATGGATCATCACATATACCACAAGGGACAGATAAAGATCACGAGGACCATCCCAATGATGAAGATGATCCTGAAGACAGTGATGATGATGATGATGATTCAGATGAGGACAGTGATGAAGGTATGCACTCAATCTTCTCATACTCTTAGTCCATCCGTTAATCCAAATTCCAAAGCACAACTGAATTTTGGTTGGCTTTATATCTGCAGGTTCAGTGAATGGACACGGAGTCCATCATACATCCACATACATTAACAGGAGAGTGCAACCAGTTTTTGATAGCCTCGGCTTGCAGAGATATGTACTCTTATGCTCTAAGGTCAGTTCTTAGTTTCTTGAACAGCGGAACTACACATCCCAACAAGTTTTTATATTTATAACACACGCACACACAACATACTTGTCTGCCCAGATCCCTGACGGTGGATTCAGAGACAAGCCAGGGAAACCCCGTGACTTCTACCACACATGTTACTGCCTGAGCGGATTGTCTGTGGCTCAGCACGCTTGGTTAAAAGACGAGGACACTCCTCCTTTGACCCGTGACGTTTTGGGTAGCTACTCGAATCTCCTGGAACCTGTTCACCTCCTCCACAACGTTGTCATGGATCGGTACAATGAAGCTATCGAGTACTTCTTTAAAGCAGCATGACCCGTCCTCGCCAACGTATGGGAAACTCTTGGCATGAGTGAGTTTTTATAGTGTTGTACTTGTATGTAAGTTATCAACAGAAGTTTCACTAATCTGCTATCATATATAGCTAAAGTTAAGAAATTTACTAAACGAAACATTTTTAGTGGAAACGCCTTGTCTCTTAATTCTTGAGGGTTTCGGTTTAAGCCATAAGGATTACGTTGCATCAAAATCTCTTTTCTAGTTGGGAAAGCCTCGCCTCTCAATCTCTCCTCAACATCACCGGTGAACTAGAGACAAAACGATTCCGGTGTACATTATACTAGAGAAATGTCTTTGGCGAATCTCCAAACCCTTCTTTGTTGTTCTTATCCATTTTATATGATTCTAAAAGTTGTACTTTCTCGTCACCCAAATCAGTTCAATCTTACTAAGTCAGAGGTAATGATTTTTACAACAAACCATTCATAATTAAGCATAGTTTAACGTAAGTTCAAACAAAAACCGAAGTAATAAAAAAATAAAGTTGTATTGTATCACACAAGTTAGAAACACCAAAGAGCATCTTCTATCAGTCGTAGTCGTAAGAGAAGATAACCTTTCTTACCACAGAATCCGCCCTTCGTAGGTACCTCATGTATCTTCATATTTAATTTGGTCTCCAAATCATCATCATCATCTTCTTCTTCTATCAGTAAGAGAAGATAATCTTCTTACTGCAGAATCCGCCAATCACAGGTACCTCCTGTTTCGGTTTAGTCTCCAAATCATCTTCTTCCTCTTCCTCTTCCTCTTCTTCTTCTACTATCAGAAAGCTTTCTACCTTCGACCTGGAATATCAAATACCCTTGTCATCTCTCCAATGTGCTCTTGATAACAAAAACGTAAAAGGCAACTAGCTAGTTAAAATCCCTTACCAAAGCTTCTCTGCAAGGTTGTACCTAATTAACAAAAAAAAAATAGCGTTAATCTTCTGTAATGACATCAGAGATATAGCAATAAGTTAGAAAAACAAATCTCCATATGAAAAAACAATTTACTTGGGTCGGAGAGGGTATGGAGCTATCTCAGCCACATCAAGACAAAACTCTTTATCATGTATTATTCGCAGCGCCTACAGTATATAAAAGATTTAATCAGAAATCGTACTTCCAAATAACTTCTTGTATATTTTTCATATGCTACTTTTTATCTTCAAATGACTACTTAAATACTTTTCATCGTTACTATAAACAAACTACTCTAACCTTCTATGCTTCGTTAGCAGAAACAAACTCAACAAAGCCACAACCCACATCCTCACCCCTGTGGTCTACAATAAGTCGAAGAAGAGCAACTCGTCCAACATTTTTGAAGAAACGGAGGCTGTAAAAATGGAGAATAAGAGATTAGTCATGAAAAACTTGTTTCAAGAACGAAAGAGGAAATTAAATGTGCTACTTACAGCTTTGGTATACTAGTTTCGCTAGAGATATTGGCAATAAAGAGCGTCTTTCTTCTTGTAGCAACTTCCTGAAATTAAATTACATAACAACAAAAAGTAGATTCATCCCCAGAATAAATCATCTTTCAACTTTGTGGCAACACTTCTGTTATTAAACTCCTAAGCATTTCTTCTGACCTCGACATAGTTTGAAGATAATAAGAACATGTCCTCGATATAATCGAGAATTTCATCCTGTCCTTCCACTGCCTCATCTTCCTCTATCAGAAGGCTTTCTCTTCGAAGGTAGTCTTCATACCTTCAATATCAAAAAACCCTTGTGATCTCTCCATGTCCATGGATACCAAAAACTTCACCAAATGTTCTCTTGATAACAACACTCAAGATGCAAATAGTTAAATTCCTTACCAAACCTTGTGATCTATGCAATACCTACAATTAACCAAAATAATAGCATTAGTCTTCTGTAAGGGCATCAAAACTCCAGCCATAAGTTACAACTAAATCAATTACTTGGGCCGTAGAGGGTATGGGGCTTTTTCTTCCACATCAAGAAAAATCTTACGATCGTGCAAATATTCACCATTCTTCTTTTCCAGTGCCTACAGATAAAATATTAAATCAGCAATCGTATAATTTTCATCATAAGTATACACTCCTTTTCATCACTACAATAACTACTCTCACCGTCTCTGCTTCATTAGCAGAAGCGAACTCAACAAAGCCATCGCCCACATGCTTGCCCGTGTAGTCTACAGTAAGTCGAACATGAACAACTTCTCCAACATCTTTGAAGAAATTGATGGTGTAAAAACGGAGGATAAATTATTAGTCATGATAAACTTTCTTCAAGAACGAAAGAAAAAAATTAAAGATGCTGCTTACATATGTGATATTTTAGCTTTGCGAGAGATATGGGAAACAAAGAGTGTGTTGTTTCTCACAGCAACTGCCTGAAATTAAAAGTCAAGTGTGTTAGCAAGACTCTACGGAGAAAGGTTACTTAAACTGCATAACAACAAAAAGTAGATTCATCCCAAGAATAAGTCATCTTTAGACTTTGTGGCAACAGTTCTGTTATTAAATGTCTGAGCCTGACATATTTTGAAGATAACAAGAACTTTGTGGTACCTCAACAAAATTGGGAGTTTCATCAAGTCCTTCCACTGCTGTCCCATCTTCTTCTATCAGAAGGTTCTGTCGTCGAAGGTAGTCTTCGTAACTGAAACATCATAAAAAAATCTAGTGATCGCTCCATGTATACCAAAACTACCCCCAATGTGCTCTTGATAACAACACTCAAAATGCAAATAGTTAATCCCTTACCAAAGCTTCTCTGCAAGGTTGTACCTAATTACCAAAAAACAATAGCGTTAGTCTTCTGTAATGGTATAAAAACTCTAGCAATAATAACTCCATAACATGGAAAATCAGTTTACTTCAAGAAAAAGCTTATGATCATGCAAATATTCACCATTCTTCTTTTCCAGCGCCTAAAGTACAAAAGATTCAATCAGCAAATGCACTTTCACACAACTACTTGTATATATATTTTACATACTTCTCAAATGACCACTTAAAACACTTTTCATCATTACTAGAAAACTAACTACTCTCACCTTCTTTGCTTCGTTAGCAGAAGCAAAGTCAACAAAGCCATAACCCACATGCTTACCCTCGTGGTTTACAATAAGTCGAACACGAACAACTTCTCCAACATCTTTGAAGAAATCTTTGCTGTAAAAGTGGAGGACAAATTATCAGCAATGGAAAACTTGCTCCGACAAGGAAAGTGGAAATTTAATTAAGGTGCCACTTACATATGAAATAGTTTAGTTTGGGGAGAGATATTAGCAACAAAGAGCACTTCCTGAATTGAACAGCCAATTGTGTTAGAACGACTCTAAGAAGAAAAAAAGACTTAGAAATTTGCATTAACAAAAAAAATAAGTCATCTTTCGATTTTTTGGCAACATTTGTGTTATTAAACGCTGAGCGTTTTCTTCTGAGTGTGACATATTTTGAAGATCATAGTAAGAACATGTACCTCAACAAAATTGGGAGTTTCATCTAGTCCTTTCACTGCCTCATTATCTTCTATCGAAAGGCTCTCTGGTCGAAGGTAGTCTTTGTAGCTGAAAAATAAATAAAAAACCTAGTGATCTCTTCTTCATGTATACCAAAAACTTCACCCAAGGTGATCTAGACAGAGAACAAACTCAAGAGGCAAAATAGTTAAAATGACTTACCAAACCGTGTGATCTATGCAAAACCTACAATTAACAAAAAAAAAAAGAAGTGTTAAGTCTTGTGTAATGGCATCAAAACAACTCTAGCAAATAAGTTAGAGAAAACAAATCTCCAAAACATGGAAAGTCAATTTACTTAGGTCGTCCAATGTTTGGATTTTTTTTATAAACTTTAAGATGAATCCGATAATCAAGCAAATATTCACCATTCTTCTTTTCCACCGCCTACAGTAAGAAGAGATTTAATCAGCATTCACCATTTTTCAAATGACTTACTTAAATTAATTTCTTTTTGTTTTTGTTATATTCATCATAAGTCATAACTAAAATAAACTAGTCTTACCTTCTTTGCTTCGTTAGTAGAAGAAAACTCAACAAGGCCACAACACACATGAATATGCTTAGCCCCTTTTTGCAAACACCTGTTTTTTTATTAAAGTCACTCACTCACTCTCTCGTCTTCTTCCCCAATTGATTCCCTCATTGACCAGAGAGCAGAGACAGTTGAAACTTGCAAGAGCTTAACTTTATCACTTCTTCCGCTGATAAAGGACGGGCTCGTGATTCTTTCTATAATTACAAAGAGTTCAGGTTAAAGTTTCAAACTTTTTAGTATCTGAAGATGTTTGGGAGGATCATCAGCTTTTAAATAGTTACCTAGATATGATATGTTAGTACCTTTAAATCTAAGTTTAGGTTTACATTCTCGTCTGAGCTCAATGTGTTTCTTGCGAGATGAGTTTGATCTCACAGGTCTAATTACTTGAAGTTGCTGATGAAGCTTTCCAATGTTTTATTTTTATCGGAGTGTCAAGTATATTTGGTTAGATGACTCTGAGTTAGTTTAACCACTGTGTGGAATTTGAAGCTTTATCTTGAAATTAGCCGTAGAAGTCGTTTAAGCTTATGAAGTTATCCAGGGATATGACTAAGTTTAGGGTTTGATGTTCATCTGATGTCGCATAGTTTTGGCTAGGTTTGGTTTAAGTTAGCCTGTTAAGCTAATAAAGTTATCCACTCACAAGGAGTAAGACTAAGTTTAGGTTTTGATTTTCATTTGAGGTCAGATACATTTGGCTAGATTACTCTGGTTTGGTTTGGTTTGGTCTGTGTGAAATTTTGAAGCTTTCTGATGAAATTAGCCATGTAAGTCGTTTAGAGCTAATGTAGTTATCTAATGACACGTTCTTGCTATATTATTTGTGAACAAACAAGAAAATACAAAATAAATCAACTCAGGTTTTACTAAACGTTTTCTAATATAGTTATCTAATGACACGTTCTTGCTATATACTAAATTTCCTGAGTAGAACAAGCATTTGAGGTCAGATACTAAATGTTTCTCTTTGGTTCTTAATTCCTGGTCCTATGCCTCTCAGAAAATCAGCACAGCTCACCGGTAGGTTCTCTTGCTCCCTCATCATCTTTATGTTTCCACTCTCATCAGATTTGATATGATTCTTCATTGTTCCGGATTTGGCTATTGGCTTGATTTCCCTTACTTTCTCTTCAATGACTGAAACCTAATGCTTGTTCTACTCAGGTTTTATGATATGTGATCTTTGTATACCTGTTATCTACTAGCACCCGGAGATCACGACATAATCTGCGGCATTTCTTGGAATTATGGTCTTGATCAAGTATGTTCCTTCTGCCTCTCTTTGATTAGAAAACCTTGTGCCTTTAAATCAGTCAAATGGTTTAAAAAAAAAACAAAGCTTGAAACTTGATGCATGCTATAGAACTAACGAGAAGGTGAGGCTAGATTTTTAGTGAATCCAATTGATCTTTTCTGAATATAGATAAGACTTCATATATATGCAACTTTAGTCAAATTTGTTATCAACTAAGTTTCAGGATTTTTACATGGCTGGCTTTAAATACTAGATTCTTTAGGTGGAAAGCTAACAGCTTTAACTCCATTTTGGCAAAGTATTGATCATCATTTGCATTTGTTTCTAGACTTGATTTTTACCTTTCCCTAATTTTGTGACATGGTGTGTAGCTTGACTGATCGGAGCTCAATCTTTCTCGATTTATAGTTGTCATGATTGCGTTTAAGTTGTTAGCTTTCCACTTGAAGAATATGGTATCTTAACCAATAGTATTATATACAGTTTATGCATCTGTTTTCTAGAGTTCGTTTTATCTTTCTCTAAGTTTTTTTTGACATGGTGTTATGCAGGGGGATACGTTGTGCAGCCAGATAAATTGCCAAATTACGTAGTCCCTCATCTCACTGGCTTTAAGGTTTTTCATTACACTTTCTAAACTCTTTTGTTACTTTTGTCTTTGATTCCTCCATTATGTTGATTGCATCTTCTTTCAAGTCGTATTGGTCGAAGCTCCTTAGGGGTTTGTGATCCTGATTAATATATTGGTTCCTTGTAAGTCTTTGTGTTAGGAACCTAAGTTGGGAATGCATACTTTAATTACGTTATGCTTGTTATGTGATTTAGCTGCTCTGCTGATGAATGAATATATAGAGATTTGGATTTTACAGCTGAAACCATATTGTATCTCAGTGTCCTAGACAAGTGAGCACAAACGAGTCAACCGAAGCTTCCAAGTAACCATCAGGAGATAGAGAGAGAGGTCAAGGGGAGTGGGAAGCTGCTGCAGACATAATGGAAGGGAAGGAATCATCTGGCATAATAGCAGTAAAAAGAGTCACTCGTAATATGAGTGTGAAGCTTGCAAACAGTAGCTAGTAGTCAGCATAAGTTGTATATGTTACAATTGTTACTATTAGTAGTAGATTATATAAACATAAGTTGATCACTATACTGAAACAGAGTTGAAAACAGAGGATGTTGTTAGATACTTGTCATGCGTTATGCAAAATCCCATATAAATTAAGTAAAACATGTATGAAAACTTCATTAGGCATCACAGTTTTTAGCAAGAAAGGACTAAACAATGTGTAATAGTATTTCGAAAATAATAGACAAGATTGGTTGAATTAAGATACAACAACAAGACATACGATTGTTACAGCTAAACAAAAAGAGATGTTCCTAAACAAAAAAAATACATAAAAGGTTTTTTGCAAATTAATACATGTTGTGTTCATTCTTTAACTGAGATCCTTGAAGTAGCGCTGAGAAATCCTGATTGTTGAGATTTGATGCAGAGACTGGGATCTGAGAGAGAGTATTGTCTCCATGGTTATACACAAATAGCGAGAACTGCTGGCTAGGGTTCAAAGATTGGGTCGTGAGAGNATAATAGCAGTAAAAAGAGTCACTCGTAATATGAGTGTGAAGCTTGCAAACAGTAGCTAGTAGTCAGCATAAGTTGTATATGTTACAATTGTTACTGTTAGTAGTAGATTATATAAACATAAGTTGATCACTATACTGAAACAGAGTTGAAAACAGAGGATGTTGTTAGATACTTGTCATGCGTTATGCAAAATCCCATATAAATTAAGTAAAACATGTATGAAAACTTCATTAGGCATCACAGTTTTTAGCAAGAAAGGACTAAACAATGTGTAATAGTATTTCGAAAATAATAGACAAGATTGGTTGAATTAAGATACAACAACAAGACATACGATTGTTACAGCTAAACAAAAAGAGATGTTCCTAAACAAAAAAAATACATAAAAGGTTTTTTGCAAATTAATACATGTTGTGTTCATTCTTTAACTGAGATCCTTGAAGTAGCGCTGAGAAATCCTGATTGTTGAGATTTGATGCAGAGACTGGGATCTGAGAGAGAGTATTGTCTCCATGGTTATACACAAACAGCGAGAACTGCTGGCTAGGGTTCAAAGATTGGGTCGTGAGAGAGGACGATGATGCTAAACTCTGATGCAGGCTAGGGTTCAAAGAATGGGTCGTGAGAGAGGAGGATGATGCTAAACTCTGATGATGATGATCGAGTAGTTTGTGTTTCTCTTGCGACTCAAGAAATCGAAGCCTTCGTTGGAATGTAGAGATATTGAGTTGCAAGGACTGAATCAATTGGGGGATTTGGTCGGGAGAGTAGTGATCAGAGATTGGATACTTCAATACATCCACATTCTTCTTCGGAGACGACGTCTTCCTCCTCTTGTTCGGATTCTCCAAACCCTTGTCCTTGTCCTTGAGGAACTCAGAAAGATTAACGCGTTTTTTGCTTCTCAAGGATTCGTTTAGCCGACTGTACCTCATAGCCATGTTTCTCACTTTCTCTCTCTCGTGAGGCCACGTTTTAAGTTCTCCTTGAGGTCCATAATAGATAACGCAGACCTCAATTTGACACAGAACCGAAAGCTGTTCTGCTTTCCTAAAGAGGGTTTCAAGTCTATTGCTCAAAGCGACGAGTGGGTAAGAAGAAGAAGAGGAAGAAGGTAAAGATCTCATCTTTGTCGATTGCGGAGACAAACTTTGGCTTTCGTGAAAACAAAAATTAAAGATGATGAAAGTGAGAAAGAAACTGAAATATTTATATGAAATATTAGTCACTAGCTAGGGTTAGAAAAATACGTTTTTAACTTTTTATGTTTTTCACTCTCTCTCTCGCTCATAGGTAAGAAAAAAAGATCGCGTAAAGATTTGATTTCCATATTTTTCCATAGATTTTGTGCAATTAACCGTTAAGGGTTTAGATAAAAAGGGAATATCAACTTTTTTTTTCTTTTCTTTTTCACGCTCTCTTCATTAATGAGATCAATTTCGATTTCCATATCTTGCATTAGATTGCGTCAGCCGTTGAAAGTTTTGATTACAGAAAAGGAAAACATATACTTTGAGAAATTTGGAGACTTTAGTAGAAAAAGGTGAGACCTTAAAGCTTGTTGACGAGTGGTGTGGTCGGAGAACTGAGATTGTGAGAACTGAGAGGAAGGAATCAATATAATAAACCGAACTAAACCGAGTCTTAAAACATCTAAATTGAAAAAAAATTATTCAATCAAATAATCTGTACCGATTTTTCTTATACTCCCTCCGTTTCAAAATATAGAATGTTTGAGTTAAAACACGCATAGAGATAGTTACTTTTAAAAAGTTTAACCAATTATAAACAAAACTGCATAATATAAAATATTAAATTAATCTAAAAGTTGAATAGAAAGTTGGAAACATCATATATTATGAAACGAAAATATTTCTCTAAACATCCTATATAATGAAACGGAGGGAGTATCCTTTATTAACTGTACTGAACCGGATTAATTTTCGGTATTATTAATCATAGCCAGTGGTTGGTTGGCTAATATAAACCGGTTAAGAATGAATGAACATATCGTAAATAACCAAACCAAATTGAACAATAATAATTAGTTTAGGTTAAAAGTCAAAGAAAAGAATAAAGCTAAGCCCCTTTTTGCAAACACTTGTTTTTTATTTATTAAAGTCACTCACTCTCTCGTCTTCTTCCCCAATTGATTCCCCATTGACTAGAGAGCAGAGACGGTTGCAAGAGCTTACTTCATCACTTCTTCCGCTGTCATACAAAATTAAAAATTAATTCTTTTTTAGTTTAAAAACAAACCCAGAAAATATCAACAAAAATGGAAGAAGAAGAGAAGACAAAGAAGAAGCAAGAACAACACAACAAGTCTTCTCAATCTACAAAACCTCCGCTTCAATCTCGTTCACCACTCAACCTCCTCGAGATGTCTTCTTCAAGATCATCTCTTCACTCATTACCACAAACGACGGTTGACTCACCTCCTGATTCGCCCACCGTGTCTTCAATCCCCGACAGCCATGGATCTTCGCCTCACACGATTGTTCCCACTCCTTCCGTCGCGACTAAGACAGAGACTCCTTTTATGGTTACGAACGGAGATCTCGTTGAGGAGGACCAGAAGCTTGGTGAGAGTAGGAGACAGCTGAGGCCGCCGAGCTTCTCTACTCCCCGTGAATCGAAATGGGCGAGTCTGGTTAGGAAAGCTTTGCTTGGGTTTAGGGTTACTGCGTTTGTTTCGTGTCTCGTTTCGTTTTCTGTTATGGTTGCTGATAGAGATAAAGGATGGGCGAGTGATTCTTTCTACAATTACAAAGAGTTCAGGTTAAAGTTTCAAACTTTTTAGTATCTTTTGGAGGAGCATTAGCTTTTATATAGTTACCTAGAAACTATATGTTAGTACTCCTAAGACTAAGTTTTGATTTGGTTTTGTCTAATGAAGTTGATTACTGTGTGAAATTTGAAGTTGCTAATGAAGTTTTCCAAGGTTTGATTTTAATCGGAGTGTCAATTATATTTGGTTAGATGACTCTGAGTTGGTGTAATCAGTGTGTGGAATTGAAGCTTTATCTTGAAATTAGCTGTAGAAGTCGTTTAAGCTTATGAAGTTATCCAGGGATATGACTAAGTTAAGGTTTGATGTTCATCTGATGTCAAATTGTTTTGGCTAGATTTGGTTTTAAGTTAGCCGGTTAAGCTAATAAAGTTATCCACTCACAATGAGTAAGATTTAGTTTAGCTTGTTTGGTTTAAATCACTGTGTGAAATTTTGAAGCTTTCTGATGAAATTAGCCACGGAAGTCGTTTAGAGCTAATGTAGTTATCTAGTGACTTGTTCTAGCTAAATTGTAACAGTTTCCCTTTGGCTTACTTTTGAAACTGCTAAAATTTGCTGTAGGTGTTTTCTAGAGTTGATTTATTCTTGTGTTTTTTGGCATTTTTGGTTGCAGGTTCTGTGTGGCTGCGAATGTGATTGGTTTTGTCTACTCAGGTTTTATGATATGTGATCTTGTATACCTGTTATCTACTAGCATTCGGAGATCACGACATAATCTGCGGCATTTCTTGGAATTTGGTCTTGATCAAGTATGTTCCTTCTGCCCCTCTTTGATTGGAAAACTCTCTGCTTTTTATATCAATCAAATGGTTAACCAGAGTCTGATACTTGATGCTATAGAACTAGCGAGAAGGTGAGACTGGATTTTCTTAGTAAATCTCATTGGTCTTTTCTGAATACGGATAGACTTCATCCTTGTCAATTTGATCCTCTTATGTGTTACCTAACCTTACATTTTCCCTTTCATAAAAAACTTTACCAAAGATACTGTGATATTTTAAAGAGTTAAACATCTCAAGGTGCTTGAAGTATCAAAGTATATAACCAGAGATATGATTGGTTTTTATCATTTGAGCTAATCCTATCTGATTCATGTACATATCTCAGTATTCGTCTCTGGTTAGTGACATTATCATTGATGTTACCGCTCTAGTGATCCATTAAAGTTTAGTGCGCTTAGGCTTAGAATCCCTTGAATTTGAACTCAACTCTATTCCCGTTACATTGTTAAGAGTTTAAAGTGATTTTTCGATGTTGCCAGATGCTAGCATATCTTCTTGCATCGGCTTCAACTTCAGCTTCGATCCGTGTAGACGATTGGCAATCAAACTGGGGAGCAGACAAGTTCCCAGACTTAGCTAGAGCATCTGTCGCACTGTCTTACGTCTCCTTTGTCGCATTCGCCTTCTGCTCCTTGGCCTCCGGTTATGCTCTCTGTGCACTCCGGTCCATCTAAACTAAAAAAAAAAGCGCAAGCTCGAGAGAAAGAGTCTCATTTCCTTGATTCTTGAAAGTCGTATCCTTGACCCTAAACTCTCTAAAGTCTAAACGATGTAGAGGGTCCAGTTTCTGATTTTTAAAAGAAACTTTTAAATTTTATGGTGGATTGGACGATATTCCATCTTGTAAAAGATGGTGTGGATGCTCGTTTACATCACTTATATGGTTATCATAGATCTAAGAAAAGCAATATGATGACATCTTCTCATTGAATATCTTATTTAGTGCGAACACAGTTTGTCGTTTGATGATTTTGCAGTCTTGCATCTAGTGTTGTTACCTAAATATTTATTGCAAACCTCTGATGTAAAAGTATGTGGCTAAAACTAATATCTAATAAAAACAATTTGACTGTAAAAAAAAAAAAATTGGCAACTAATCTCAAAGTAAAAAGGTTAATGTTAAGCCACATAATTATTTTATATGAAAATGAGGAGTAGTGCCAACTAATCTCAAAAGTATTTACTAAGATTAAACCACCAAGATATAAAGTGACCAAACACATATTGACATATAGGAAACAAAGAAGTTTACCAATTAGTATTACTTTGAAAAGGCGTACAAATGCGATCATTTCTATCTCATTAGTTACCAACATAATCACTAATCAAGACCATTTTTATTCGATTTTAATTATAGTATATAATTCCTTGCATCCATTTTATTTTCGCAGATGATCAAGCACCATAAATAACTTTAATGCTTCAAGAAACCGAGTCCAAGCACCAGCAGTAGTAGTCTGAACGTGAAAGATCGAGCAATTCCTCCGGAGACATCCTCTCTAGCTCATTCTGCCTCCACGCCCCGTAATTGTTGCGGTTCTGCGGGTCTGAGGCTAGTGGATAAGCCTCGATCCTGTGTTTCTGATACCGCATTCTTGTGTATAGCCTCATGGCCGCGACGCAATCCTCATAAGGATCTTGTATACCCACATGAATATCATACCTTTACAAGGGTCAAGAAAGATGGAAATTACTATTAAAGGTAATTATTCCAGATCTTAAAAATTTAAACTATAAAGAAAAACCAAACCTCTATGCCCTGAAAATTTAATATAAATCATAAATCTTTTATATTAACCATTAAAACCTAGCCAAAATAGTGTAATTCATTAGTTCTTATATACATAATCAGCTATTATTTACAAAAGTAATAAATTAACTTTTTTCTGAATGAATGTAAAATTTATTCATAAAAAAAGTTTGTTGACATCAAGTGCAACAGTTGTGAGGATATAGTTCAGATTTTTAAAGTTCATGGACCTCTTTAGGAAAAATTAAATAAACTATTTTCAGTCTTGGCTATAAAAGTATTTTAATTAGGATAAACTTTTGGTTATGCATGAATCAATGATATAAAATATGAGGTAGAGAGTAGAGACAGATAAATCAAACTTTGATATGGACGAGATATTCCTAAGATTATCATCGCTTGATTTTATTCGAATTTTTAAGAAACTTTTTAAGCTATACGCATGTCGTATACGTCGATCAAAAACACTTATAATGATGTCAAAAGTATCCATCGGATACCTCCTTTACGAGCTCGTAGTTGTTGCGTCCGAATATCATCACATACGAGGTTTTTTTATTATTATTATCTACAAACAAATATATGTATGCATTCATGGTTTAGTAGATATACTATATTTCTTCAAGTTGAATCATTAGTTTAAGATAATCATGGAATATTGGAAAGTCGAATTATTCGATACGATCAACTAGTACTCCTTTTCAGTAATTTATAATATCATATGGAGATGGAGAATGCTAACTTGCTAACTATGGAAATTACAAACACAAAAAACTTACCCGAGATAGGCTTGCGTTAAGTACTTGAGAGAGTTGCTTAGCTTGCTTGATTTCATCAATGGAGGGTATTCCGCAGTATCTCTACGAAAAATAGACATTATATACTCTAATATATTCATATGAATTCATATAAAATATATAGTGGTAAGTTTTAATTCATATAAAATATATAGTGGTAAGTTTTTTCTATCAAGAAAGACATATTTATGTGTCTAGCAAAAGTATTTATTTACCTTATCATGGAAGAGGAATATTCAAGTTGAAGAGAGTCAAGATGGTTATCAAGTCCATGTCCGACTAGAATCCTTGCTTTCCCATTTCTTGGACGAATCTTCCACATTGGTTCTCCATTACAAAGAAACTCTTGAATCTTTCTCTGTGCGTGCTTCAATGGCATTGCATCCCGTAGATTCTCAGGTCTTATCCCTGTTGTCTGATACCTATAATTCGTTACGGGCATCGTTGGCTTCACGTAAGTGTGGAACACAACGTTTTCACTCTCATCCGTAATACAAACCCTTGCACATAGGTCAAGCGATCCGTCACTACCTCCTCCAACCATCTTGCATGAGAGTGCGACCACACGAGGTGACCTCGAAGAAGTGTAGTCGATTATAGCGTTGTCTCTTAGACCTAAAGCTGCCATACGACTTGTTAATCCCTAATATATCGGAAGAATGTTAGTTTTGCCGTCTGCATGCATGTACGTTTAATACTAATGCGTTTTTCTTAAATAAGACCATATATAATTTAGTAATTTTGTAAAAATGTTGTTTTTTTTTTTAACAAAAATATTGTTTTCTTTCTGTATATTTTAGATGCAGAAGTTAGATGTAAACTAAAGATAAAAGTTCATCAAAATATTATAAATTGAAAATTAAATACCATTTTTAAAAACATTGTTAAATTATTCTTGCACATGAAAGAATAAACATAAACACAACTTTGTTTTCAGGTTTGAAAATATGAAGACATGTATTTTATGGGAAGATTATAATTACTGAATTGACGTTTGAGAACTGGCATCTCTCTTGATGGATCCTACGAGCGTTGGGGCTTTCGAGGATCGTAAGACAGAATCTGCAGCCACAGATGCTGAAAATGTTCTTACATTCTTGTTTCGGCAATGGCCCTATACATACAATATAATCCAAAATGTAATGTGAAAAATGGAAATTAAATACGATGTTATAGTTAAATTAGACGCTCAATACGTTTCTTATTATATACCAATGAGATGTTCACGGAGGGAATCAAAAGATCGGCAATGCTTGTTACAAATGCCACAAATAGGTTCATGAACCGAATGATAAGAGATCCTCATGTGTTCCACTAAGTGTTCCTTCTTGTTGAATTGCCTATAACATCCTCCACACTTGTTCCTGCATGTATATGGATATATATATATATATATATATATATATATATATATATATGTATTTAATCATAAGTTGATTTCAAATTTTACTAGCTAGTTACCGTTATGAATTGTTCATGTTCCAAAGAGTCTTTTGCATACATGCACATAATCTCATTGGATAATATCGGTGGTACGTAACAAAACGCACGTTACGTAGACAAATGGACAAGAAACAAGAATTTACACTAATTTATATATACCTTAGGGTTTCTGAGGACTCCATTGACAATCTGTAGTCCATTATAAAAACAGCAAGCTCCAACTTTTTGAGTGAGGAGAATTTTAATAGATAGGTTGTGTTCTTTGTTATTTGTTTTTTTTTTAATGTCGATCTGTGTGTGGAGATTTGAGAATATATGAGAATACATGTGCTTATATAGGCAAATCATGGGAATAAAAGAACCAAAAAAATAAAGGCGAAGTTAGATGATTCCCTAACTATTCTGACAGACATACTTCTTTTTGAGGTTTTGTATAAGAGTTATGAAAAAAAAAAGTGAAAGAGGAGATGCCTTTCTGTTGTGGTTTCAGTCTAATGTTGTATATGAGATTAATCAGAGATGAAGATAGTTTCTTATTAAGCTTTGTTGGACATTGACTTTGTTTTCGGTCTAAAACCATGAGTTTGATATGTTATTGTATAAAGTTGAATGCTTAATTTTATAATAATAATTGTTACAAAATAAAAACTAAAAAATTGTTATTACATATATACAAATTACAAACACCAGATGTAGTATATACCAAAAAAAAAAATATCATAATACTACAAAGTCATGCATATGCCCTTTAACTACCTTATTAGTAAGCTGGGCCTAGCAACATGAATGAATCGAGATTCTTCACAAGGTACTATACCAGTGGCTCATATAGTCATATCTAGTGGCAAAGCTAGAAAATTTTGTTACATATAAATATGTACGTTTGGCCTTAGAGAAAATAATATAAATATATATATATATATATAATCTTATATATCATTTCTTTACAGCATATATATATATATATTTCGTTATTTCTATAAAACTATATAATTTATATAATTTTCTTGGTTGCCTAAAAATATGCACTTGTGTTGATGTAGTTTTATGCTTTTTTTCCTTTTTAAAAAATAGGTCGACAAGTTGAATTCAGCTTCCTATGGAAATTTCAGACTTCAATCGTTAAAAGAGCATGTCAAAAAATTTGCATAAACATTAATCAATCTGTCTAATTTAACGTTTATTCAAATTGAAATCTAATTTAACTAAAATTATAGTACAGGTTTTTTCCTTTTTGTATGTTTTGTTTTTCTCGTTTGAAACGATTTTTCTTTGTTAGTTTAAAGCCCTGAAAAGGAAACTTACAATACAATCTTACTATTCATGGATCATGCATATTCTGAAGACAATGGTTATGGTTGGTAATCTTTTTGGGTTTTGAGTTTTGTTCTTATAGCGTTGACACTTTATTCTCATAGAGTCATAGTCATTGCTTTCATTTACGAAGTACTATCATAATTGCCATTATATACACTATTATCTTATATAATCTTCTAACATTCAAACTGTTTCAACATTCTTCTAGGAGAGACACACTTGGGTTTTGACGTATCTTGGTCTTACAATCTAAGCAAAACTATCTTTTGACCGATATGTGGGCGCCAACTCAAGATTCTGTATATGCATTTTTTTTTTTTTTCATTTCTGCTCCAAAAATATTCTAGTTTTTGTAACAAATTCCATTCAAAAAGAAAAAATATTCATGAACACAATTTATATGAAAGACAAGAAAGTAAATGGTCCACCATGGTATAACGCCAAGTATATGCACTCATAACTTTTCTGACTCCTATGGTCAAACATAAACTTTGAACATAATTTACAAATAAAACGAAAGTGATTGTCACTCAAGATAAATGTAATTAAAGCTATATACTAGATCTTTTTTATTTATTTATCTTGGGTAACATATAAGCGAAAAGAAAAAAAATTCTTTGTAACTACTGCCAAATTTTTGATTTTAGCTTCTAAAATACTAGTTTTTTGTTTTTTTTTGTTTTTTTATTTTTAAGAAATAGATTCTTAAAAGTTTAAAATTTAGTACAATGTAGCTAAATCATTCTTCTGTTAATTCATTCGTAGAAGACTTTGAAACCCATCAACCACCTCGATGGAGCATCATTGACTAGACTTCTTCGAAAAAGCTTTAACGTTCCTTAAATCTTATTATATAAAATATAGTTTCAATACTTACTAAATCACCGTGACACGTGTCAATTTTAAAATTTACTAACTTATAAGATAAGATCATGATAAGTGTCAATTTTACACAAATTTCTATTAAAAAAAAAGAATCTCTAAAAAAATCAAGGATTAAAAAAATTAGCTATTAACATGATCATGACACTTGTCACATATACTGATGAGATGTTGACACGCGTAAAAAAATAACATTAAATCTAAATCTACATAAAATTTACATGTTTATATCTTTAAAAATTCCTAAATAAAAAAGGAAAATTAACAAAACTAATTTATTTTGTATTGTACGCTAATTATATTATACATTTTTTCTCAATTTGATTTTGACATGTATAAACAAAAATAATAATTCATTAAGCATTAAACATGTATATTATTATTAATCAATAAATAGTGAATAACAAATTTAAAAAGAATAGCATAAGTTATGTCAAAAAAATTCTTATTTTTGAGACGTAATAGGACAGCTAATTAAGAAAATAACATTATATCTACATAAAAATTATGTTTGTGAAGTAATCTTACTGCAGTGGTCATTGGTAACTCCAATTGTATAAGGCACCATAACACGAGGGATCGAGTCCCGCTATCTATGAATGTAGCGATTTGGCTAATAAACTGGCCTGTTGTGGCTCAAATGTTGATCAAAAAAAATATTATTTGTTTATATCAAAAGTTTATCTTTGATTTTTATTTCCAATATAATTTTGCCAATCTATTGTGTGGTCTTTGATTCGTGAGAGTTCTTCAATGGAACCTATCATATGCAATGAAATGGAATCGAAGTATATAAATCCCGCTAATTTAATTGATGATGGAGACACTGATGGAGGTTCCAAATGTGATTTTACATTTAGTAGCATTATAAGTTTGGAAGATTAGTCGGTGATTGGTGTTTCTGGTCAAAATCTAGAGTTTTCTCTTCTAAATAATGTTGATGATTCTGATACTGAAACAAGAGCTGCTTGATTAAGTAATTGAGAAGCGATTTTCAAATTTGGGAAGTTGGAATGGTAAACCGTTTTAAAATTGGTTTCAAACCGGATTTATGTGGTTTTCTATCGGATTTGGTTCGTAAACCGTTTAAACCCAGGTATATGGAGAAATATATGAGAACTTTTTATTCAGGTAGAAATAAGTTTAGAATTTACGATTCGAGAATATTCGAGACAAGGTCATAGTTTTAAGTAGTTTTCGTATAATGTGATACACTTTTGAAGAGTAAATAGGTCGCCGATCCTTAACTTGATTATGACATATGTCATGTTTTGGATTTTTTATAAAGTGTCTATTTTTTTTATTTGAATTATCTAAGACTTATATATATACTATCGTGATTATAATTTTCAAATTTTTATTTTTATTATGTTATATTAAATTTTTCTCAGTTTCTCAATAGGTTGGTCATATATTCATTGTAATAGAGTAGATAACTTTCACCAATTGTTCATACAAAATATCTTTATAGTAAAAAAAATTCATGGTTAAAACAATTATGTCACAAAACAATTTTAGTAATTTAAAGAACTATAATTATGCCAAAATGAAAGTAAAGAAATATAAAATTTGTTTAATTTGATCATAATATATTGTATAGGTGGTGATAAAGAGTATACTTTAACAATAAAATAATTTTGTAAGAACATAATTTTAATGATAAAAGATAAAGTAAAATTGTACATGCTTAATAATTAGATGTTGCTTTGATGAACTCTTTTCATGTAAAATATTTTGTGAATAAGTTATGTAACGTTTTAAAAATTTGACAATAATAATACTCATAATGATGAGTATTTGGCAAAGGTTTTGGTGGGATATAATTTAGCTTTAAATTATTGTAATAATTGTTATAATATATTAAATATATATAAATATAAATAAGTGTATCAAGGTAAATACAAATATGATTTTTTTCTAACTAAAATTAGTTATATATTTAATTCAGGAAATAATTTTTTTTCTATATTTTTAAAAATTTTGTTTAATATTGAGAATTTATTTTTTAATAAATTTTAAACCCGCACATCGTGCGGGCCCTTATCTAGTAAGGATATATATTAGTCTTATGGAAGACATTCTAAATACATTTTCAGTAAGTCAATAAATATATTTCCACCATGATTTTCAGTAAATTTTCTAAATTAGTTTTATCCAAAACTCTTCATTTATAATTATTATTTATTTAATCATCGATGTTCAACTCATTTCTCTTTTTTTTTTTTCTTTTTTTATAATGTCTATCATATGTCTTTTCTGGTATATTCATCTTTACTTCATTTTCTATACCCTGAACTATGATACAAATATTCAAACTATCTTGAAGATTTTCTTTATAGATTTGTATAAATTGATCTGTTGACGATTAATTTATGGAAATACTATCGACAACATGTTAATCGTTATGAAGATCCAAAAATTCTATACCTAATGCTAGTTAGAATAAACATTTTTAATGCATCTAGTTAATTGTATTTTTATCTTTTAATATATGAATGCATATGGGTCTCTCCATGGTTTCTCAAAAGTTCTGAAACCAGAAAACGTTTCTTTTGTTGAAAAAAAAAAAAAAAAACGTTTCTTTGTTCTCTCTCCTAGGAGATGCCAAAGTAATTAATTTGAAAGTTATTTTATTTTTAGTTTAAAGAGTATACTGTTCTTATTTTTTCACACCGAGAATCCAAATAAGAATGAATTGATCATATATAGATTCATAAGTGATAAGGCTAATATGAAGACATCATGTATTCATGAATCATGATACAGTCAAACCTCTTATACCACTATTAAAAGTAAATGTACGTAGGGAATAAACATGAAGACATCATGGGTTGTCTTCCTTTGTTTCTCCTGAGAAAGGGAATAAAAAGGAAAAAACATAAATTTCAAATTAAAAAATAAAAAGAAGAAAAGATTTGAAACTTTAGGAAAACCTTATAAAAGCTAAAATGATGCCCCTTTGACCAAAGAAAAACCATCCTAAAAATTGTAACCAGTTAGAAAAATTTCCTCAATAGAAACTTTGATTTATAATTATCCTATTTGTCGAAGTATGGATCTTCTTAGCTATCTTCCCAAAAATTATTAATAATAAATTTACAAGCACAAATACCGAACTTTTGCAGGTCTAAAAGCACTATAACCCAAAGATTCGAATCTCAAGTGTATAAGATTAAGGGAAAATAACCTCAAAAAAATAAAAAGTTTCATAAAAAAATTATATCCTTAACGGCTATATTTTATCCCTTCTTCTTCTTCTATTTGTTTTTCTCAATTCATATTTCCTTAAGATAGCAAACAAAATCTACGTAAAGTTCACAAAAATGGTCCTTGTTGAGGAGCTCTCTGACGTATCATCATCACCTACACATGAAGAAAATCAAGCATGTTCCTATGATGATGATGGATCATTAACCCCATCCATGGTGTTTGACCAGATCATGGGACCTTCTCTGATGCTACCATTTCACGAACATCCTTTACATAGCCACTATAGCAGCACGGGTCAATGCGATGGATGCCCCGAACTTCGAGAAAACGGTCTCCACGGCTACAGATGTGATACTTGCGGCTTCGCCGTCCACAAAGAATGTTTAGAATCATCACCAGAGATCAACCATCCATCTCACAAGAGACATCTTCTCACGCTCCTAACACATGGCTTACCACTAGTAACTGAAGATGACAAGTGTCGTCTATGTGGAGAAAAGGTTGGAAAATTAGTTTATCATTGCTCCATATGTGACTTCAGTATAGATCTTTATTGTGCACGTAACCCGCTTCAGCTTATCGTTTACTTCCAAAAATGTCATGATCATACACTCACTCTCATGCCAAGGCTCATACACTTCACTTGTAATGCATGTGGTCTCCAATCCGATCGATCTCCTTACATTTGTCCCCAATGTGATTTTATGATCCACGAAGGTTGTATCTACTTACCACGGGTCATTAGCATTATACGTCATGTACATCGTATCTCCCGCACTTATTTTCTTGGTCGTGGAGATTGGAAATGCGGAGTTTGTCGCAGAAGAATAGATGGGAGATATGGGGTGTATGCTTGCCTGATTTGTCCGGATTATGCAGTTCATTCAAGATGTGCCACGAGGAGGGATGTGTGGGATGGGAGAGAACTCGAGGACGAGCCTGAAGAAAATGATGAATGTGAAGAACCTTTTAGAGTTGTGAGTGATGGAGTGATAAATCACTTTAGTCATCGAGAGCACAACCTAAGACTTGAGGATGGTCTTATTAATATCCATGATGAATGTAGGCGTTGCAGAGCATGCGTCCGTCCTGTCTACTCTGACATTTTCTACAGTTGTATGCAATGTGAAGATTTTGTCCTCCACGAAACGTGTGCTAACCTTCCTCGAAAGAAGCGACATGTACTTCACAATCATCAACTTACGTTATACCCTGACGACAACATAGTCATGGATTTTCCGATGCTTAGTGGAGCATTCTTATGTTCTGCTTGTCACCGACTCTGTAGTGGCTTCAGGTACGAATGTTGCAATATCATATTAGATGTACGATGTGGTTCGATATCCGAACCATTTTTCTATGATTGTCATCCGCATCTTTTGTTCCAGACTTCACTAGATAGCAAGGTATGTGTGACTTGCAAGCAAGAGTCGGATTATGTTTTGACTTGTATGGATTGCGATTTTGTTTTGGATTTCAAGTGTGCTAGTTTACCACATACGGTAAGGTACAAATACGATAAATATCCTCTCAAATTATGCTATGATGGAGACAAAGACATGACCGGTAGTTACTGGTGCGAGATATGTGAGAGAGAAATGGATCAAAAGATAATATTCTACACTTGCGAAAGTTCTGGCCCGACTGTTCATATCGAGTGTCTACTCGGAGATTTTAGGTATGTGAAGCCTCAACTTCATTTTGAGTTCAATAAAAAGAATTGGGAAGTGACTTTGAATGGTATAAATCGACCGGGATGCTACAAGTGTGGCTTTCGTTGCAAGGGACCTTTTGTTGCCGTGAGCGTAGACTATACTGATAATTATGTTTGTTCTCTTTTATGTTTATGGAAAGGAGAAACTCTTGTGTTCCATAGTACTAGAAGAGATTAAATTATGTTATCTTTTTTTTTTTTTAACGTATCATGTATCAGTTCGTATAAGAGTATACAGAAGTTGAAATACGTATATACTCTCTCTGTATTTATTTAATTGTCGTTCTAGGCTATTTTGAGTAGATTAAGAATTTGAATAAGTTGACTATATTAACCTTACAAACAACATTAATTTATTCAAAGTGATTCTTGAGATAGTTTTAGACGTGAGGCTATAATTGAGATTTTTTTACAAAACTTAGGTTGAAAATTCAAAGTGATTCTTGAGATAGTTTTAGACGTGAGGCTATAATTGAGATTTTTTTACAAAACTTACATTGAAAAATGTGAACGACATGTATTGTAAAACATGAAAACAAATCTAGGACGACAATTAAAACAAAACAGAGGGAGTATCTGACTATGTGAGAATCTATCATGACATAAAAGTTAGAACCCTTTCGTTCTAGTAGGGTTCTTTTTTACTAGCCCATGACCGCATGTGTTAGTGTAGTCAAACAGAAAACAATGTTGACTAAGTACTTAAGTGAGTGAAATGAAAGTAACGGGAAAAAGTGAACTAAACGTAATAGAAATCTAGAAACCCTAAAATCCGGCCTCGAAACTAAATTGAACTAATATGAAGCGGAAAAATCAATTTATTGTGTATAATATTTTTATTTACGTATAAATTCCAGAAAACATTGAAACGAAGCACATTATATAAGTATGACTTTAATTTGTTTCATTTTCGTTAAGAAAAATGTAAATATAGGACATTTTTCATACTAAGGCCTTGAATGGTAGTAGAAAAATGTAAATCTACTACCAAATTATATAAGTATGATTTTGATTTGTTTCATTTACTAAAATACTTCTGTCCTATTATTTGAAATACCACAACATACGGTTGTCAAAGAAAAGCCACAATATACATTTTAATAACTTTTATATTATGTTATTAGAAGATTTCGAAAATTCTATAAATATTATAAGTTTATAACGGATGTTATTACATGTTTACATTGTTAGTTAGTAAAAATTTATGTCTAGGTATAACTATTATAAACATTTTATTTTGTTTGTGGTACTTCTTGAAAATTAATATCATAAAATTAGTTTTTTTTGGGTCAAGTTTGTTCAAAATAGTGGTAATAATTGGTGGTATATCAATAAGTTAAAGAATAACACTGATAAACTTTATCTAGCAGCAAATAAAGTTATTAAGTTGTTGTAAGAATTTACAACGTCGGCAGGAGTAGTCAGAGTTCACAATCCTCAGAATTTTTTTTTTTATATAAAAACGATGGCAAAAAGAAAACAATTTCCTAATTCTATAAATGCTGTATAGCATTAAAATTTACAAACTGCTACTCCACAAAATTGTAACCGAAAAAGGTCAAAACCTCTCCACAAATCATGTCTACAGTTTACATATACTAATCAAACATTCGTGAAAAAAAAATTAGAAAAAAAAAGAGAGTTTATGACAATTAAAATTCGTGGGGCTAAGAAGAGTCATGGACTTTTTGTATAGTGGATTTCTATTTATGCCTAACCACTTTCGATAGACACATCAATGATTAGGAAACCTCCTCTTTATTCGAAATTTCGAAGTACACAATAAAGTTATATAAATAATTGAATGTATTACACAAAATGCACGTGAACATTTACATAAAATAAACTCCAAAAAAAAAAAAAAAGGGAATGTGTGAATGTAAATAAAACATGTCGATAGATTGCCAACGGCTTGGTTAGACAATAGCGTGTTGTGAGTTTGACTATGCTAATGATAGATGGTTGCCTTCTTTTCTTAACCTTATGTAACAACTTCGACTACCATATTCGATGCAATGCAGCTACGTTACGTAAGTATCTGTATGAAAATAATGTGAACCACATAAATATTTGTGTACCAAATCTCGTACTAACGCAAAAGAAAAGAGAAAACCCCATTGTCGTCAAATTAATATGAAGTAAAGCCTAGTTAGGCGAAATGTTTAAAGTTTACAATGACCAAAGACTGAGCTCACCTCGTAGTCATGTGAAAGCTAGACGAGGTTCACTTAACACAAGACGTACTATAAAAAGGAACGAAAGGTCATTGTGCAAGGGTCAAGGGATCTTGAATTTTGACCTCCGAGTAGTAAAACAAACTAATATTTCCTACACTGTGATTATTAATTTATTATATCACTAATTTATAGAAAATTAATATTTTTTACATTTTAAATTTGATTATGCTCCCTTTCTTTTAGTTTGATTTCGTGCTACTTTACCAAAGATTACAATTATTGGTTTTATGAGCTTACATCCATTACACAGCAGATCCCAACAAACAAAGTTCACATATTTTGTAACTAAGATTATGAAACCAATTAACCGCAGGAAACTACGTACTACAAGTATTTATATGGTGTAAAAACTGGTCTGATGTCTCAATTTCTTTAGCTCTAGCCTCTAGGTATTAGGATATCCGTCATCATCTTCTGTGTACCCCTATACCCACTTTCGATTTTTGGATCATACTATTTTCTTGACGGTTAATTTCTTTGTCATGGAAGTTCAATAAAAAGATGATTCGTAGTGTTTTTTCTTTCTCACTTGCGTAGTATCGCAAACCACTTATATTAGTACAAAAAACTTTATAACTAATAGGTGACTCATCCTTAAGTTGAACGATCTATCCTTTAATTAGTATGGAATTCTCTCTAGTTGAGTTAAATAAAATATAAATGCAATTGGTGATATTGATAATCAAATTAATAATTTGAAACATCTCTACATGCACGATAATTTCACTTACAAAGCGCAATGTCTTCATTGCAAACCAACATATTGTTACTCCAATAGCGTCAGTCTACAATGCTCTATACTACTTTTAGTATGACTCATACCACTTATAAGAGCATTTTTGTTGGTGGTATTCAATATGGGTGTTTTAAATATTAGTTTATTGTTTGTCTATAATCTTTCTTTTGTTTATATTTTTTTTTCAAAGACACCACAACCCCTCCATCATCTTTACCAATCGAAGTGTTTAAACGGTTCTAGTGTTCTACAGTCCACCGTTCGTAAGCACTCAAAATCACTTTCGGCTTGTGTACCTCATCTTCATCCAACAACTGGTAATATGCATGCAACACCAGTTGATGGATTTTCAAAAACAGTTTTGATTAGTATTTCACATACATCACCAAAAAAATAATATTTCGTGTTCCATCCTTACTAACACAATACTAGTTTTCTTAATGCATAGTTCTCTTTAAAAGTGTTGCAAGAATACAATTATGTCTACTTTGGTAATATAAAAGAAAATCATATATATAAAAATAAGGTTTTGGTCTCTAATTATTGGTTGATTTTCATTTAACGTTTTCTAATTTTTTTATTTTTTTATTTCTAATTGCTTTAAACAATATTTAAGATCCAATAAACACAATACATCACACATTAAACTAAAATTATAACTGAAAATAAAATAAATTATACATTAATCATATTTCACCATTCAATTTTATTCAAACACAATAAATTACTATTGTAACTCCATAATTCTAAATTTAATTTCCATCATTTCTTATCATATAAATAAGCATTCTCTCAATCTCTCATTCTCTCATATTGGCATTCTTTTACTTTCTCATTTTCACATTCTCTCATTCTCTTCTACAATATCTCAAATCATTTTTTGTTTTTTTTTTTTTATTTTATTTTTGATTTCTTATTTTTGTTGTATAGGTTGTAAAAATCAAATGAAATATTACTGTAAATTTTTAAGGGAAAAAACCCGAAAATATGCCATCTAATTTTTTTTTGGCTGTTTAATTCTTCTACTTATTAATTTTTCCAAAAAATACCTGATTTAATTTCGGTTGTCTTTAAAAACCTTCATTTAATTAATAACGGTAGATCCATACTTACGACATAGCGACTGTTAACTCTAATGACGGAAATGTTAACTAGGATTAAAATATAACCCCACGTGGTTAATTAAAGGGAACTAAAGACATTGTTGCCCTCTTCTTCTCCCCCCAAATCGAGTTTTAGAACCCTAGAACCCTAAAAGCAATATTTCTTCTCAAACTTCAAATTCCGAATTCCTTTGATTGCGATGATAGTTGTCGTCTGAATATTTGCAGTTCTGGTTGATTGTATGGTGTGTTTGTTGCAATAATCGACTGAGAGATGAGGTATGAAACCGTTGTTAATTTCAATTGTAGTGTTTTGGGTTTTAGGGTTCAACTCAAAATCGATTTGAGGGAAGAAGAAGAGGGCAACCGTGTCTTTAGTTCCCTCTAAATAACCACAGGGGGTTATATTTTAATCCTGGTTAATATTCCGTCATTAGAGTTATCGTTATATCGTAAGTATGGATCTACCGTTATTAATTAAATGAAGGTTTTTAAAGACAACGAAAATTAAACCAGATATTTTTTGGAAAATTTAATAACTAAAAGAATTAAAAGGCCAAAAAAAAATTAGTTGACGTATTTTTCGGGTTTTTTCCCAAATTTTTTAATGCTAAATTTTAATTTTAGAGAGTACATGATATATATTTTAAATGGTTCTTATTTTAAAAGATTCATCTCCATTATCTAATTTGGATTATTATCTTATAAGTAATCATTCTCTCCTCCTCACCCACCAATATCAAATGTTGTTATATATCTCATATGTGTTGTAAGAGTTTGATTCTATATTTTAATATAGTAAGTATTATATATATATATATATATATTACAATGTTCTATTTTTTAAAGATTCATCTCCATTATCTAATTTGGATTATCATCTTATAGTAATCATTCTCTCCTCCTCTCGCATCAATATGAAACGTTGTTATATCTCATATGTGTTGTAACTTGTAAGAGTTTGATTCTATATTTTAATTTAGAAAGTATTATATATATATATATTTAACATTGTTTTCAATTTTTATTTTATTTAAATAAAAATAAAATATTTCTTTTATATTTCTTGCCTTTCTAATCTATTCATATTTATTTTTAAAATTTGCATAGTTAAATTTAAATTCACATATGTTGGTTCTAACAAAAAAATCAACTTTATTTGAGAATTAGATGTTCCAATTCATTTTTAAACGATCAATGTGTAACATAATATATCTAAGCATTTTGTCTTGCAATCACAAGTTCCCTTTCCATTGCTTAATTCCATGGTTAAACTATAATATATGTTGTCCTATTTGTAAGAACAACAACATACTTATTTAATATATTTAAAAGAGCAGATGATTAATCGAAATAAACATTTCTCCAAATTTTATAATTCAATCAGTGTGAGTGTACTTATTACTTTGAAAAACCTTTATATTAAAGTTCATAAAATCATATAAGAAAACTAAAATACTATGTCACTTCAAATTTGGAAGGAAACACTTGGTATTCCTTTTTAAAAAAGTCAAGACACATATAAAAATTTATTAATATTTAACTCACTTTAAAGACATTAAAGGTCATTTAACTCAAAAATAACTTCTATCCAATAATTTCATACATTCCTCCCACAAATAAAAAAATATATATATATATTCAAGATTGTATTTAAATATTACATAATTTTTTAGTTAGCTAAATTTATAGTCACATATATACAATATATATACATAAGAATTTATATTACTTATTAACACCATTATTCGACCCATTATTTGCTTAACTCAAAAATTGTTTCAAAGCCAACTAAAGAAAAACAGAAATGATCTTATTGATATTAGACCAAAACATGAGCATACAAACATAATCACTTACACGGAAGATAATTATTTTTAAAAAATAACTTATTATTGCAACATCAACATATGAAAGATTTACATAAGTAGTTAATTAGAAAATCTAAAATACAATAAATGTATTGGGAACAATATCAATCACTGATAAGATTGGATCCTCATAAGCAAAAAAACAACATTCTCATAATTCATAAAAAATAAACGCCACAATTGTACACATCTAAACGAAATGGTATAAAGATATAGTGTATGAATACAAGTGACTGCGAAACCCGTATATGCCTAATTAAAACGAAATAATACAAAAGAGAAAACGAAAAAGACCAAAAATAAAAAAATGTCAACTACACCACAACCCACGCGTTGCGTGGGGAAGCACCTAGTTCCATAAATACTTCATAATTTTATCATAAATCTCTCATAAATCATTAGAAGTCTCTTTTTTTTTGTCAACTATTGGACCACAACAAATAGGCCCATTAGCCTAATCCATACATTCGTAGGGAGCAGGACTTGATCTCTGGTGTGATGGTGTCTTTTGCATTAAGGACTTACTTTTGGTCACTGTCACTTCACCATTAGAAGTATCTTATGTAAAGATAATGTTCTGTTAACCCTTTTTAGTTTTACTACCATATTTTAGAATTTGATATATTGCAGATGATTAATGAACAAAATATATATATATATATATATAACATAAAATATTTATGATGATTTATGAAATTATATTAAAGAAACTATGAAATGTTAATGTAAATTATTTGTGAAACCAGTCTATAAGAACCTAATAAAGTACAATAATGTAGTAAGTGAATGGCATGGCATGACGATATGAGATGTAATAACATTTTATATGAAGAGTAGTTTCTAATTTGTGAATCTTAACTAATGTTCTCAATATTTATTTTTATTGAAAAATATATATTTTAGTTCTACTATATATGATTGTTTTGTACAATAGTATTACATGAGTAACATGATTTAACATGATTTATCCTATATTTTAAAGTTTATATTTATTTCCTTACAAATTTCTCATTTTAATACAATTTGCAAAATAGTACTAGTTTGATTTTTTTTATAAAAAAAACAGCTTTCATTATAACATACTAGAGGTTTAAAACAATTATCTCTGTTACTTACTCCCTTTGTTTCCAGAAATTTGATATCTAGGACTTTTTCACATAAATTAATAAATAATAAGTACTAATCATAAATACATTAATTATTATCTCATCAGAAATAGTTATTGAACTATACAACAAACATATTTTATAAAATTCAAATATTTTCAATGATTACTTTGTGTAGTTTACAAATTATTTAAAAATGAGTAGAAATCAATATTTGTGAAACAAGATAAAGTCCAAAAAAAAGCCTTCTTTTAAGAACCGACGTAGTATTCTCTTTTATTAATCTCTAGGGCTTTACCAATACAATGTATGGATGTTAGTGTAGTTAATAGATTAGATGATCAACATCAACTAGTTGGGATGTTTGAATGTAAGGTTAGGAATTAAAAGGTCTATAGGTCCCATAATTTTAATTATTCATTAATTCTAATAAAAGTAGGCTAAATCAAGTGGAAGCTGTAATCTATATACTTACATAATTCATATGCATTACATAATTATAATAATATATTTAGTGCAGTGATTATCATGATATAATACTGTCCAGAGTTTAATTACATTTTTTTTTCTCAAGGATGACTAATCTATATATATCAAGTTAACTTTGCTCACTTCTCCTTCCTCCACATCAGCATCCACCTAATCAATTTTTTTTTGCATAAAAAAATACTATTTTTAATATTCATTCACTACATATTTATTAACTATAATTAATAATAGTAAAAAATAAATAAAAACGAATTAACTAAAATTAATTAAATTTTAAAATATTATAAAAATAATATAATTTTTAGTAAATAATAAATTAATAACAATCTAAAAATGAATTAAGTAAATTTAATGAAAATTTTAAAAAAGTAAAAATAATACTATAAATTTGTTTTAGTAAAAATGTTATTATTAAAATTATAACCAAAAAATAATTATATTCCAAAATTTAAAATGGGTTAATGAGTTTTAGAATGTAAGTAAGATTTCAATGCATGGTGGAGTAAAAAACAAGTTATGTAATTGTATTTATAAAAACTAAATATGAAAATAAAATTGAAGTGAAACATTAGTTTCTAAGAAACATATACTATAAAGATTTATTATTAAATTTTACTTATAAGAAAGAAAAGATTAATTACTTAACTTAACTTAAAAGTTTTGATCTAAAACAAATACATTGTAAGGGGAATAATTTTTTTTTGGGAAAACTACGAAAAAGAATTTTGAAAAAATAATCTATCTAAAAAACTAAATAAATGGTCAGGAAATATAGAAAAATGATATGTGATTTGTGTACCATATCTCATAAGGTATATTATCAATCGGAGCTACAATTTTATAACATGATATAAAACATATATAACAAATATAATATATATATATATATATATATATATATATATATATATTATCAAATGCTTTTAACCCAAAAATTGACAAAAACAACATATTTAAAGTACACTATGTTTTTTTTGAGAAGATGATGTTGGGGTTGCATCACAAAATTAACATCTGCAAATGATGCATTTGGACAACTTCATTGTAGCGACATTGCAGTAAAATTGTTCATGAAACTTTGTATATTCGTATTTAATGTAAGATATCGATATGTTTAAATGGTCTCTATAATTAGGTCAACCATCGACATTGATGTTAGAACTTTTAAAATTATGTTTTCATGGGATATGAATATGGAATGAACTCTTTTAAAGATAAAATGTCAGAAGATTGTCGACAATATTATTGTGACTCGCCGACACTAGACAGTATATGTTATATATAGATTAGTAAAATAAGTACGGCATTTATATAGATTTATCTTTTAATCTTCAAATTATATGTTGAAGATTAAAAATTTAACTAAAATCCTATGTAAAATCGCAAATAAATATAACAAAAAAATATTATCTTAAAAAGTATATATATTGTATATCATTGAGTAAAGTAAATTATATATATATATATATATATACTCAAAAGTTGGAATGATTATATTTGAGCTAAACGATTTCTGTTGATAAGAAATATCTAAACTAAAATCCCGCGTGTGCGCGAGTACAAATTCTAGTTTTATATATAGTTTAGTTTTAGAAAAATCTTGTTTGCAAAAGTTCAGTTGAAGGGAATATTAACTACGTTAGACAATATTATTAGGTATTGCAAACAGAATCAACAAATCTGATCCTGGGGCTAAACAAGTTTATTCAACTATATATAAAAAAATTAATGTAAATTGGACAGGTTTGGTCGTTTATCAGAATTGTGGTGTTGTGACTCAGATTCTTCATAAGAAGAAAAGCCTAAGTGTTGAGAAGACTCTCGGTCAAAGAGATGGTTTAATTCAAAGCTCAAGTTGAAGCACATGGGTTACACGTGAAGTCTGTTTTCTCTGATTGAATCGAGCTCAAGACGGTTAGGGATTGGGTTGATTCATTTATATAGCTCAGATCTTATCTTAAAAGAGGTTAAGAGGATGTTAGATCTTAATCGGGGAGAGAGATAAGTGATTTAGAGCTAGAGAGAGAGAGAGAGGATTCGAGCTTTTGTAACAGATTGTTTCTCCTCAGTTCTAGTGGATTACCGGAGTAATAACTCCGGCGAGACGTAGCGTTCCCGGTTCTGGGACGTGAACTCGTAAAATCGCTTGTGTTCTTTATCTGTTCTTTTCATATTTGTTTTGCGTGTTCGTTGCATGATTCAAGGTTGTGATCAGATCAATTTTGATCTGAAGAACTTACAATTGGTATCAGAGCCACGGTTGTGGTAAAGCGAAGCTGAATCGAGATGTTAGGGGTTCCGATTGCGGTGTTCGATTGTTCGGGTGACTTCTCGTTGTGGAAGACAGGGATACGAGCTCATCTAAGTGTGATCGGGTTGAAGGATGTGCTGGTGGAGAAAGCTCCGTCTCCGCCGCTCACTGAAGAAGAAGAACAAGATCCTGAAAAGAAAAAGAAATGCGAAGCGGATGAAGTAGCGAGATCGGAGCGATGTGATAAAGCAAAGAATGCGATCTTCTTGAATGTGGCAGATAAGGTGTTGCGGAACATTGAATTGTGTGAAACGGCAATAGAGGCGTGGTCTACGTTAGACAAGATGTTTATGCCTATGTCCTTGCCACATCGAGTTTACTCTCAGTTAAACTTTTACATAATCAAGATGCAGGAGGGTAAGAAGATTGATGATAACATTGACGGCTTCTTGAAGATCGTCGCAGATCTAAATCATTTCCAGATTGAGGTCTCAGATGAGGTACAAGCTATCATCTTGTTGAGTTCTTTAGCGGCTAGGTTCGATAGTTTGGTAGAGACTTTAAAGTATAGTACTGGGAGAGAGAAGCTGAGATTGGATGATGTTATGGTTGCAGCAAGAGATAAAGAAAGGGAAGTAGCACAAAACAGTAAATCTGTGGGTGAGGGACATTTTACAAGGGGTCAATCTGAAGAGAAATACAGTGGTCAAGGTAACAAGGGAAAAGGGAGATCACGGTCAAAGTCTAAAGACGAAAAACGTGTATGCTGGATCTGTGGGAAAGAAGGCCATTTTAAGAAACAACGTTTCAAATGGCTTGAGAAGAACAAAGGAATAATACAGGGATGAGGCAGCCTCCACAGCTGTGTATTTGATAAATCGATCCCCCTCTACTGCTATAGAGTGTGATCTTCCTGAGGAAAGATGGACTTCAAGGATACCAGACTTAAGCTCATTAAGAAGGTTTGGTTGTCTGGCGTATGTTCATACTGATCAAGGTAAGTTGAATCCAAGAGCTAAGAAGGGTTACTTTACTAGTTATCCTGAGGGTGTTAAAGGATATAAAATCTGGGTTCCTGAAGAAGGTCGGTGTGTCATAAGTCGTAATGTAGTCTTCCGGGAAGCAGTGATGTATAAAGAAGCTAAGGAGGTGTCTTAGTTGGATGTGCATGAAGTAGACCTACATAATCTGGGTTTAGAGTTGAGTTCTTTAGAGCAAGGTGGAGATATTCAAGATTCTGTTGATCAAGGTAGAGCTACGAGTGATCAGCAAAGAGAAGTGTCGACACAACCTCTCAATCCAGAAGAAACAGTAAAAGAAGATGCAGAAGTAGAGTCTGAAGGAGAGGACTTGAGTGACTATCAATTAGTCAGAGATAGAGGGAAAAGAGCTATCAAGGTAAACAGAAAGTATCCTGAGTCGAATATGGTGGGTTTTGCTTACTATACTGAAGATGGAGGTAAGACAGAACCGAGTTCATATAGAGAAGCTTTGTCAGATCCTGATTGGAAGAAATGGAATGCTGCAATGGGAGAGGAGATGCTATCGATGAAGAAGAACCACACATGGGATTTAGGAGACAAGCCTAAGAATGCAAAGGTAATTGGTTGTCGTTGGATTTATACACGAAAACCTGGGATTCCTGGAGTTGAAGCACCACGGCTTAAGGCAAGATTAGTTGCAAAGGGGTATTCTCAGAAGGAGGGAATTGATTACTCTGAGATATTTGCACCGGTAGTGAAACATGTTTCCATCAGATACATACTTTCAATGGTGGTACAGTTTGATATGGAGCTTCAACAAATGGATGTGAAGACAACTTTCTTGCATGGTTTTTTGGATGAAGAAATTGTAATGGCACAACCAGAAGGGTTTGAAGATAAGAATCATCCTGATAAGGTATGTTTTCTTAAAAGATCTCTGTATGATCTTAAACAATCTCCTAGGCAGTGGAATCTGCGTTTTGATGCTTTCATGAGTGAGATAGGTTATAACAGAAGTGCTTATGATAGATGTGTCTATTGATGAAGACTTGGGGATGGCACTTACAAATATTTGTTGTTATACGTCGATGATATGTTAATTGCTTCTACCAGAAAATCTCATGTTCGAGAATTGAAGGCTTTATTGGGTCAGGAGTTTGAGATGAAGGATTTGGGTGATGCCAAAAAGATCTTGGGCATGGAGATTACTCAAGATCGGGTTGCTGGGACTTTGATTTTGTCTCAGGTCGGTTATGTAGAGAAGCTTCTAAAGCAGTTTCATATGGATCAGTCAAAAGCAGCTGCAACTCCATTGGGAGCACATTTCAAATTAAGAGCTGCGACTGATCAAGAATATGAGGATCAACTTCACAGGATGAAGACTGTTCCTTATGCAAACACCGTTGGCAGTATCATGTACGCAATGATAAGTACTCGGCCTGACTTAGCTTACCCTGTTGGAGTGATTAACAGGTTCATGGGAAAGCCACTCAAGAGTCATTGGGAGGCTGCTAAGTGGGTGTTAAGGTATATGAGAGGCTCTGAGAGAAGGAGCCTTTGTTATCGAAAGAATGATGATTTCTTCCTGTGAGGATATTGCGATTCTGATCATGCAGGAGATGGAGATTCTAGGCGATCAATCTCAGGTTATGTAATTACTGTGGGAGGCAATGTTATTAGTTGGAAGTCAAAACTACAGAAGGTTGTTGCTCTCTCATCAACAGAAGCAGAGTATATGGCGCTAACAGAGGCAGTTAAAGAAGCCATCTGGCTTAAAGGCTTAGCAGGGGAGCTTGGTCATTCTCAGAAGTTTGTGGAGGTACATTCTGATTCTGAAAGTGCAATAGCACTGGCGAAAAATGCAGTACATCACGAGAGGACCAAGCATATCGATAGCAGGTTACACTTCATAAGAGACATTATCAATGAAGGTAAGGTGAAGGTACTTAAGATTACTAGTGAATGCAATCCAGCTGATATCTTTACGAAAGTACTTCATGTTGACAAGTTAAGTGGAGCATTAGAGATGCTCCGAGTTACAGAACACTGAGTGGTGAAGCTCAGGGACCGGAGGGGGTAATCCAAGGACTAGAACGGGACTTGGTGAAGCATGAGAATCGGATTCAAGGTGGAGAATTGTGGTGTTGTGACTCAGATTCTTCATAAGAAGAAAGCCTAAGTGTCGAGAAGACTCTCGGTCAAAGAGAGGGTTTAATTCAAAGCTCAAGTTGAAGCACGTGGGTTACACATGAAGTCTGTTTTCTCTGATTGAATCGAGCTCAAGACGGTTAGGGATTGGGTTGATTCGTTTATATAGCTCAAATCTTATCTTAAAAGAGGTTAAGAGGTTGTTAGATCTTAATCGGGGAGAGAGAAATAAGTGATTTAGAGCTAAAGAGAGAGAGGATTCAAGCTTTTGTAACAGATTGTTTCTTCTCAGTCCTAATAGATTACCGGAGTAATAACTCCGGCGAGACGTAGCTTTCCCGGTTCTGAGTTCACGTAAAATCGCTTGTTTTTTTATCTGTTCTTTTTATATTTGTTTTGCGTGTTCGTTGAGTGATGATCAGATCAATTTTGATCTGAAGAACTTACAAGAACTAAATAATTCATATATCGAATTCAAAAGAGTTGTCCCTACATTGGGATTCGAGAAAAAATAATTCATATATAGAATTCATATGCTAGAACTTTGAACATATAATACACACATAAAATATAGCTACACATATAGCTTAGCTGGATGAGCAGAAGATCTACTATGTTTGGTATTAATATAAAAAGTTTAAAAAATTGCTAGCATCTGTCAAGTATTATATCCCAAGGGAGCATCTATTTATGTCCAATAGTAATTACCTTTCTTCCTCTTTTTCTTTCCTTCAATTTTCACTTCCACAGTTCCACTTAACTTGTTAGTTGGGATATACACAACAAATGTCTACCTACACAAAGTTTATTACAGTTTTTACATACTTTATAAGATATTGGTAAATTCGGTTATAACAACATTTCATATTTTATTTCAACCCCTTTCTTTAAAACGAATCAAATGTAATTTTTGTGTATATAATAATACTTGCATTCGATTTATCACATAGTTTGGGTAAAATATATTTGAATAACGAACAAAACAGCTGAAAACTCAGAATATGAAGTGTCATTTCTCAAATTTGCTCCGTTTTTAATTTCCTTTTTTTTATTGTAATTAAAAATTCAACTTTGTGTTCTTTCTTACTAGACAACAAGAGGATAAACTCCAATATCGGGATTTTATGATTTCAAAGAAACTGTGAAATAAGAGCAAAAATTATTATGGACGTACGTGGTTATTGTTATATCTTTGCATGTCTTTTTAGTTTTACTTTTACGTATAACTCTTTTTTAGACTTCAGTCAGATTATATAACTCAAACTCTACATATTTCTGTAGATTAACTCTTTAAAGAATATTTGATCTCCCGAACCTATCTTTTAAGAAATTATATACGGGTGGTTAGAAACATACTAAACCGTTTTCAATTAATCTACATATATATATAACCTTAATTAATTATGGGATATACGATCCCTTCTAACTTGTTATAGTATAGTTACAAAACCTATTACAGTAATTATCTCATCAAGTTTAGAACTCTTCAAACTCTCTATGTGCTCAGCGGCTGATTCATCTTTATATCAAGTTGTCGCAAACTAGTTAGCAACATGATTTTCGTAGCTAGGCCGCTGATTTTTTTTTTTTTTTAACATATATCTTTTACTTCATCATAACTAAACATACTTTATGATACTGTTATATTCTATGAATTTTCTGTACGGAAAAATGTATATATATCTACATCCGTTGTTTGCCAAAAAAAAAAAAAAATCTACATCCGTTAAAACGGGTAAATCAATTTAATTCGTTAGGTTGACTTATTGGTAAAAGAATGTAGACTTTACCATATACAGACTTTTCGGAGAGACAGCAGCATACAAACATGCCTTCTGTATATACATATATACAGAACCATTTATTATATACGTCACATGGAATTATATATGTATATAAATAGAGCCAGGCTCGACTAATCATGCATCACCGACTCAGCCACCTTCACTCTCTCTCTTCCCTCTCTCTCTCTCATCGGGATCAAGAAAAGTGAAAAAGGATGAGAATAACACGAGATGGAAAAGAGCAAGAATACAAAAAAGGTTTATGGACAGTGGAAGAAGACAAGATTCTCATGGACTATGTCCGAACTCACGGCCAAGGCCACTGGAACCGCATCGCCAAGAAAACTGGTCTTTTACTCTCTCTCTCTCTCTCTCTCTCTCTCTCTCTCTCTCTCTCTCTCTCTCTTTCTCGCTTCTTCTATCTTGTTTCTTGATGCAAGAAAAGAAAAGTACTAAATATCGAATTTGAAACTGTTGTATGATAACTAGGGCTCAAGAGATGTGGGAAGAGCTGTAGGTTGAGATGGATGAACTACTTAAGCCCTACCGTAAACAGAGGCAATTTCACTGACCAAGAAGAAGATCTCATCATCAGACTCCACAAGCTCCTCGGCAACAGGTTCTTTTTCTTTTCTTTTTTTCCTTTTAATCTATATATCCAGGGATTATCTGGCTCTATTTTCTTTTATACAATTCAATTAATTATATGTGTGTGAGATCTATGCTTAATTCACGCTAAATTGTTTAAATGTACAGCTAGCAAGGTATATATTACATATATCTAGTTTATACTTCGTGTTCGATCCTTAATTCACGGTCATTTCTAAATTGTTTAAATGTTCACATCTTGTTAGCTACGTTACGTATATCACTTATATATAACTCATATATGATATATACATATCAATTAGGTTATATAATATAAGTTTACCTTATTAATCTATTTACACAGACGTCCACAATCATATACGTACAATGGTTATTCGAATATGTATAGCCGAAGAAACGGATCGTAAATTTGTATCAAAAATCTTATATATATATATGCCCTTTGTTTTTTCGGCCATTAATTTATATATAGCTAGGTTTTTATTCAAAAAATATGTTTTCTCGAACTTTACAATGACTCATAATTGTACCCATTTATGAATCATCTGCATAGACATATGTCTTATGTAACATTTACAACATATCAACACATGATCTTGCTACATGTATTATACACATGCTCTATTGTAGGTCCATAAGCATTAACTCCCTCCTCGGTCTAGAAATTACGCCGATTTACAAAATTGCTAGATTCAAAAGTTTTGCCACATATTTAATTTAGAAAACATTCAAAATACTGATATGCAATATTTATATATATATACACTTTTTATTTGTTATTATTAAATAAGTGTAACCACAAATAAACATAGTAACTGATACCGTGCCTTTTAAAAATATTTAGATGGTCGTTGATAGCAAAAAGAGTTCCGGGAAGAACAGACAACCAAGTAAAGAATTATTGGAACACTCATCTCAGCAAGAAACTTGGTCTTGGAGACAATTCATCTGGGGCGAAACCGGCTTGCGATGCAGAGTCTCCACCATCTTTGGCCCTCATAACCACAACTTCCTCTAATCATCAAGAGATCGCCGGCGAAAAAGTTTCAACTGTAAGATTCGACACTTTAGTTGACGAGTCTAAACTCAAGCCAAAACCAAAACCGGTCCACTCATTACCAACTGACGTAGAAGTTGCAACGACGGTTCCCAATCTATTCGACACTTTTTGGGTTCTTGAAGATGACTTCGAGCTCAGTTCACTCACTATGATGGATTTTACTAATGGGTATTGCCTCTGAATATCTTATATGATTAGCTTCTAAGAAGTAATTAGTCATCGATTAATAGATTACAATGAACAAGAATAAGAATATGAATACAACCGACTTTTTTTTCTCTATATTTGCTTGTAGCTTTTGTACTTTTTCTTTATGTTGTTGCAAAAGTAAGGATGATCAGTTGATAAGCAAATTATAGAAACTTATTTGGTTATTTCCCTAATGTAACCAAATTAAATTCCCTATTAGTTTAATTTTTATGTGTATATTGTGTATAGAGGTGTCAAAATGATTAACTCAACTCAGTTCAACTCATTGCCTAATGAGTTTAAATTAAATGAGTTCATAGGTTGACCCAACTAATTTAGTTAAATGAGTTGGGTCAACCTATGAACTCATTTAATCTAATGAGTTAAATGGTTAACTCAACAAATTACATTATTTATAATGTTTTACACACAAAAAAAAAACAAAGTTCTCAAAAACACATGTCACAATCCCGACATAAACCAACGTAGAATCGATAAACATAAATATAAATGCAAATAGTGGAAAACATAGTTAAGCTTTCAACTTGAGTAGAAAGTAGAAACCTTGGGTTTTGAAAGCTTCATTCATGTTCTATTCCACTAGAAATTGGATTTTCTCTTATAACAATAGTCTTGTCCTTGTCATCTGCATCATATACCCAAAATTTATGAGAAGCAAGAACATCAAAATGACATCAGAATGACAACTCAACAACAACACATACAAATATAGTTATGGAAAAAGAAATTCAGAAGCATAATTAAGAAGATGCTTGAGGAATCACACAAGTGTCGGGTCTATACGAAGAGCATAACTTAAGAACATGATGAACATTAAAACAAACAAAAGTAATCTAACAACTAACAAGCAATCCAGTTTCCTATACAATTGTTGAAAACTTGACATACACCACCAAACATGATGATCACGGACAAATGAAAAAGAAAACAGAAGATTACTTGTAGAGCAACCCAAATCAGTCACTATAATCTTTTGTTTAACAACCCAAATCAAGAGAACAAGCCACTTAGAAACGCAAACACTGAGAGTAACGATTCTAATATATCATAACCCAGTAATGATTCTAATATACAATTTGTGTACTTCACATAAGCTTTTCCTATTTTTGGTACAGAAAAAAGGATAATTTACTCAAAGTACAAATAAAATTGAAGTGGTAACTAGTGCATTGTAGGCAGCTATGAAATTTAACTCTTGGGTTTTTCTTTTTCCACTTTGGGAAACTTCAAAAATATTTAAACCCAACTTTTAGAATGGAAAATACAGACTACCCTATATTGTTGACTAAAAAAGACTATCCTATATGGGAGTATGGAATGTGCTATTTTTGTCTATAAAACATGTTGTAGTGCTATTTTAAAATATTTCTCTTTTTATCTTGGTCAAATTCTAGATTATATCATTTTATTTGGCATCTTTCTAATAATGGTACATACTTTTTTTTTTGCTTTAAAGTTTAAAATATGTTATATACTCGGACATTTTGTAATATATTTGGTAGAACTAAATATATTTTGTGAAAATAAAAGAGAAATACCCTAAAATAGCACTAAAACAAGTTTGATGGACAATTATAGCAAATATTCCATAAATTTCCAAAAATAGCACTACTTAACATATTAAAATATTTAAAATTAATTTTTAGAATTTTGTTTTTTAGGTTTGGATTCTCAATTTTTCATTTAGGATATAGTTTTGAGGGGTAGAGTTTAGTATTTTGAATTTAAGATTTAATTTTAAAATATTAATTGGTGCTATTTTTGGAATTTTAGAGATGTTGTGCTAAATTTAGAAAAAACTTATTTTTGTGTTATTTTTGAGAATCTCCCAAAATAAAATCTAAAATGATAAAAGGAGAGTATAATACTGTATAATCTCTTTGCTTGCAGAAGGAGTTGAAAATTTTGATGTTTTAGGTCAACAATTACGTTCAACCAATATAATAACACAGCTGTTACAACCTTGATTCTTCGTATCACGGCTTGAAAGATTTTTAAAAGAGAATGAGGTCTTGTCAGGTTAGGCTCTTGTGTCTCTTAGTAACTTTAATTACATAGACAAATGTTAGAGTTGGCATTGTAATCTGAAATCAGTGACGATTAACCACGAATTTAATAAATCATACATTCATAATATAAATAAGACCAGACCTCGTACGTTGGAATTTGAAAGTTAGTTGAGGACGCCAAGACTGTTAGAGATGATTTTCCTCGTTGACGTGAATAAATTGTTCCAACAAAAAAAATTAAACCAAATCATTAAAACGTATTTATTTATTGAAACAAATCATTAAAACGTATTTATTTCTTGAAACAAATCATCAAAAGGTGACTTGGTAGATTTCATGACCGCGATGGATATCTTGAATTCTCATCTTTTATTTATTAATCGAGGTAGAGTTTTTAAAATAGACGGGGTTGTCTATGGTCCATCCATATTCAAAAATTGAGGTTGAACTTTTAAAATAGGCGGGTTGTTTATGGTCCATTCGTATCCAAAATATTATAGATCGATTATGGACAAGCTCATATACAAATAAAAAATTGGCCAAAGAAAAAATTGTACAGTAAACTAATCAAAGATAAGTACAATTTGTTTATTTTTTCAATGTTGAAAAAAATAAACTACATTTACAATGAAACGGATAGACTTTTTTTTTTTTTCCTTTTGGTGTGTGTGTCAACACTCTCCATTCGAAGACCATATCATCTATCTAACATAAGGTTGTTCAAGCTTATCGCCTCGCCTACATGATCAATCTCTCTTTTATTTGACAAGTGCATATATATTGAACAACGATGGGTTTGATAGGTATTTTAGCCTATCCAGAGCCAGTCCAAGCCACAAGCTGATGAAGTATATGCTTGCGGCCCGGTTTTAATTACAATGTTTTTGGCCCTATTTCCAAAAATTCTCTTGTACAACCGGGTAAGGATTGGCTATGTAACCAATAGGTAAGAGGTTCGATTCCCACAACAAATAAAGTATAAAAATACAATAATTTTTGGATATGAATTAGACTTTTTTGGATTTGGGATTGTGGCCCTATAAACGGCTCTGAGCTTATCGGCTTGGCCAACCTTTTCTCCACTCCGGCACTCCCTCTCTTATAACAAAAAAATAATATGATTTATAAATACATATGGATACCAGATTCTCGTCCTAATCGAATTATGTTATCTCATTCGTAAGGATATAAACTATATAGCAGTGTGCCTTCTGTTAGTGTAATGGAAAAGCTCAAGTTAACGAGAAAGTTGTACAAAAACTATCTGTAATAACTCAACACAGGAATTTTACTGTTAAATAACACAGAACTTGATCTCTATCTCTCCACCAAATGATACCAACGGTGCAGATATCTATCTCTGGAAACGGTTATCAGGAACTTTCACACATAGTTTCTCTTCTAAAGAAACTTGGGAGCAGCTTCGTTCTCACTTCGCTCATGTCCCTTGGTGCAAGACGGTATAGTTTAAGGAGGCAGTGCCACGATATTCTTTCATAATGTGGCTTGCTTTTCAGGGTTGTCTCCCTACAAGAGATAGACTAAGGAGTTGGGGAATGAACATCTCCCCCCCTTGCGTCCTGTGCTCTTCGAGACTTGAGAGTCATGAACATATGTTCTTCTCATGCCCTTACTCTCTTGAAATTTGGGAAGTTTTCGCAGGTCGAATTTGGCCATCTCCTCCTTCGGATTTGCTCTCTATCTCAGGCTGGATTACTCAAGCAAGGATACCACCCAATCCTAAGGTCGCAACACTCCTCAAGCTGGTCCTTCAAGTCACCTGCTATCTGACCTTCACTCAACTCCATCTGCGGTGAGAGCCGTGGTTGATCGCACTATCATAGATCGTCTACTCTCCATTCCCGGATCGACAGACTCCTCCTCCTCCCTTCTAGCTTACTATTTCTCCCGTATTTCCTTTCCTTTATAATTGTTGTTTTCTTTTTTTTTTTGTACAGAAAAAACAGAAAATAGTATAAAATTTAACCTTTTACCAAAAAAAAAAAAAAAAAAAAA
>NC_025694.1:23146590-23155067 GCF_000633955.1 Camelina sativa | reverse complement strand
AAAAAAAAAAAAAAAAAACACAGACCTTGATTCAGAGTTGAAAAATGTAGCAGATTCTATGGAACTGAAAGATGATGAATCCCTGAGTTTTAGTACTTCCTTTGTTCCTAATTGATTCCATTTTTAGTTTTTTCACACATATTAATAAAATACATTAAAACTTGATTATAAATGTCTTGATTTTATTAAATTTTCTTTAACTCTAAACCAATAGTATTTAGTTATTTTCTTGAAATTTGCAATAGTATTTAACTATCAGTCGACACCAGCATGTTGTTGTGTGTTTGGGTCATAGGAGGGCAGCTGGAGTTAGGTTTGGATGATGAAAGATCGACGTAAGTGATGTTGTGGGCGTTTGTGTCAACCGACACTAGGAGAGTGATGTTCAACACCAAGTGGATGTGTTGTTCAACACTAGAGGAGTTGATCGAGAATTGGAGAAATTGTGGGAAGTGTTGTCCGTGGCTGGATGAAATCAAATATTCCAGCCCACCTCTCTTGTTACACGATCACTAGGGATGGTTGGTTGTGCGACTCAATAACTAGATAAGGTGGGGTTTGGTGTGTTTGTGGGAGTTTTGTATGGATCAATTTCTACGTCGGTTGTCTCGATGGAATTATGGGGTTTCGGTGAGATCGTTTCTTGTGGATTATATGTAAGGATTGAGAATCCGGGTGTGGTCATTTCAGTTTGGTATCAGAGCGTATACGGTTCTAGGAAAGACTCTATAATGGTTATAGACTTGTCTAGGTCGTTTAGACATGGTAAGGTATGTGGAAAAAAAGCATAGAGATGTTGTTGAGATATTTGATCCAGAATTGATCAAGTAGGAAAGAAATTGTTCGGTTTTCAAAAATTTAAGTCGGTAACTTACTTCATTGGAGTGGCTTGGAGTGCCACGGGATCGCAGGTCAAGAATTTGCATGCAGGTCAAGAGGGAGTATGAGAGTGTGGATAGTGTGGATGTCACTTCAATAGGTTTTGTGAGTCTGGCAGCAGGTTTCTCCGGCCCAGTGGACCGTATTGCAAAATATTTTTTGACAATACTGGTAGGAGAGGATTTATTAAGATGATTAGATCTTATGAAATCCTGATGTATAGTAGGTTGAATGATTATGCAATTATAAAAATAGAAAATTCCAATAAATAGAAATTTTCTAAAAATGGAAAGTCCTATGAATAGTTAGGACTTGCGTATTTTTGGAAAGGGGATGTGAAATACCCAGAATGGCGGGAATGTTTAGAGGGTGACCTGAAGAGTGGTCATAGATGACATGATCAGTTCTCATGGATTTTTGATTGGTCATGTCATGGTGCTAAGAGAATATGCGGATTCTGAAAATGGGAAGTTTTATGAATAATTAAAACTTATCTATTTTTGGGAATTGGGTGGATAAACAGCTTTAGTGGCAGGAGCTACGAAACTCACAAAACAACCAAAACAAACAACCAAACAACACACAATATCACAGAAACAGAGATCTTAGCTTAGATAAGCCATGGTCATGCACTCACCTTAGCCAACAACGAGATCTAAGCCCAAAAGACGAAGCTACCACCACAAAAACCTTCCCACCACGTTCCTAACCTTGGATCTTCACTCTCACAGCAAGATCTCTCCAAAAATGCCTTCAAATCTCACAAACTATCTCCAAAACCTTAAGAAACTTTTTCTCTCCTTTTCTCTCTATATTCTCTCAAAAACGGCGACCAAGACATAATAGAACAAGACCTAGGTCGTTTTCTCACTTAAATATCTCGGTTATATGATTTTCCCTAAACCAAACCGACCAAAATCGACAATTAAATCAATTTGGTCGAACCAGAAATAAGTGGTGTCGACCGACACCACCATGGGTGTCAATCGACACCCACCCCCAAAACGTAGAGTTTTTGGTTCGCGGGCGTTACATTTCTCCCCCACCAACATAGATTCGTCCTCGAATCTCGACAACACTCAGCGAAGGACTCCCTGCTCGCAAACCCCTGCACAAACCTCCTATAGTAACCTGCCAACCAAGAAAACTCCTGATTTCTGTGGCATTCAGCGATCTAGGCCAATCCCTGATAGCCTGAATCTTCTCCGGATCTACAGAAACCATATCTGCAGACACAATGTGACCCAGAAAACCCATCTCACGCTGCCAGAAACTACACTTGCTCAACTTAGCAAACAACTTCTGCTCACGCAGCTTGTCGAGGACTGCTCTCAAATGCACTGCATGCTCCTCAGGACTCTTAGAATAAACCAGGATGTCATCGATGAAGATGATGACTGACACGTCCAGAAACTCCTGAAACACGCTGTTCATTAACCTCATAAATGCTGCTGGCGCCACAAACTCATAAACCCATACCTCGTCCTTCTACTTGACGAACAACACCGACGCTCCCCACGGTGAAGTGATAAGACGAAAGAACCCCCTTAATTTTCTTCCTCAGCTCTACTAGGCTAATAATCAAGTATGCTGACATCAACTCACCACCGCCCAGATATCAACACCTCTTGTCCATCCAAGAACCTAGTAACTTCTCTCTTAGGGAAATTTCCACAAGATAGCTTATTACAAAGTTAGCTTATCGGTTAACAATTCTCCACAGCAAATCATCAATACGAACGTAATAAAACAAACAAGTACCATACGTTCGCACATTCTGATTCACCGCATCAAATGCTTTGCAAGTCGCCAACTCAAAACACTTGCCTTGTTTCCCTCAGCAAGCTTACCAAAACCTTGAATCTAGCAACCTTGTCCATCTCCAATGAACGTAATCCAACATCGTCGCAACGATTAGATGATCCTGACATCTCGTGAACTTATGTATCTAGCAAACATGCCTTTCACGGCTCAAACCTGCTGCAAATCCCCTTCCCGGGACTCCAGCAGCACCAACCTCACAATCCTGGCGAAACAGCCACACATTCATAACCGCTCTGGTCATAAAACCTTGACCCATTGGTCAACACATCCTAAACCCAAGGTTAAACCACCGTCAACCTCTCGAGGTTTACATTTAATCGTTATGTTTATACTCATGTCCTAGGCATTGCTTGCTCCCAACTCCTCTACCCTTAGGTCGCAACCNTGACACGTCCAGAAACTCCTGAAACACGCTGTTCATTAACCTCATAAATGCTGCTGGCGCCACAAACTCATAAACCCATACCTCGTCCTTCTACTTGACGAACAACACCGACGCTCCCCACGGTGAAGTGATAAGACGAAAGAACCCCCTTAATTTTCTTCCTCAGCTCTACTAGGCTAATAATCAAGTATGCTGACATCAACTCACCACCGCCCAGATATCAACACCTCTTGTCCATCCAAGAACCTAGTAACTTCTCTCTTAGGGAAATTTCCACAAGATAGCTTATTACAAAGTTAGCTTATCGGTTAACAATTCTCCACAGCAAATCATCAATACGAACGTAATAAAACAAACAAGTACCATACGTTCGCACATTCTGATTCACCGCATCAAATGCTTTGCAAGTCGCCAACTCAAAACACTTGCCTTGTTTCCCTCAGCAAGCTTACCAAAACCTTGAATCTAGCAACCTTGTCCATCTCCAATGAACGTAATCCAACATCGTCGCAACGATTAGATGATCCTGACATCTCGTGAACTTATGTATCTAGCAAACATGCCTTTCACGGCTCAAACCTGCTGCAAATCCCCTTCCCGGGACTCCAGCAGCACCAACCTCACAATCCTGGCGAAACAGCCACACATTCATAACCGCTCTGGTCATAAAACCTTGACCCATTGGTCAACACATCCTAAACCCAAGGTTAAACCACCGTCAACCTCTCGAGGTTTACATTTAATCGTTATGTTTATACTCATGTCCTAGGCATTGCTTGCTCCCAACTCCTCTACCCTTAGGTCGCAACCTTCGAGCCATACCGATCTCACTCTCAGACCAGCGTCTTCGAGTTATACCGTCTCACTCTTGGAACACAATCCTCAAGATCTCGGTATAAGGGGAACTACTCATCCCCTCAGGGGAACATCATCCCCTCTGCCACTCTCAGAGCCCCCAACCCCTCGAGCTATCAGTATTCAGGAGAATTACCATCCCCTCATGAGCAACAATCCTTAACGACTATAAACATCTCCCGATCAAAAGTACCTCCTGTGGTCCGAGTATAACATTGCAATGTTACACCCGCCTGCTCAACTTCTCATATAAACCTGGATTATCCACCAAACAGAGATGTATCTGATCCAACAGCATAAGCCACCTATCTGCCCCTCTAGGCTTGGTACCTCTCGAGAAGAATCTCGTACCAATCATCTATACCTGCTCCATCCTCCTAACAGAAGATGGATTGACCTCAACATCTGCAGCCTCCAGCTGCACCCCGCCACATGCGGTACAACTGGAGCATGCACTGGTACCCCTCTCGGTAACCGCTCCCACAGCACGCCAAGCGATCATTTCGACCCTGGGCTCCACCTGCTGCAACCCCACACTTGGATTCCCTGCACCCCCGACACGCTCACCAGCTAACCCTCTCTGGTCCCTTCTGATACGCTTGCGATCCTACGACGTACCTCCTCGTGGAACTCTGGACCACACACTCGCTGGCCTCGGAAACCCGTATGACCACGACCACGACAACGCCCATGTACACGACCAACAACTCAAACACCTTTAACCACTGCACTTCCAAGAACAGAGGCTAACAAGCAATCTTAACATAACACAAAACACACAAAAACTCACCGTGGAATCACATTGTAGGCTCGAAGAGGATGTTCTATGACTCCATGCCACACACAATTGACTAACTCACATAATCAATCAAGACATGCAATCCCCAAACATCTACAGCACAAAGCCTAGTGAACCCAAACTTAGAACCGTAAGGGCTCTGATACCAAACTGAAACGACCCGACCCGGTTTTTTAAATAATAATAATAATAAATAATAATAATAATAATAATAATAATAATAATAATAATAATAATAATATACAACTAGTGGTCCCATACCCACTAGTCATCTAACCACAATCACAACATCGGAATAACCAATACCAGTAAATAACCAATATCATAACATAACAATATCCAAATACTAAACAACAAGAAACACCAAACCGGCAATCCTAGCAATGTTTCTAATGACCCAACTCTAGCAACCTAGCAATGCCAGACAACATCCAATCGAGTCCCTAGAACATCCTCATCTTCATTGCCTTGATTCTACGATCACACTTTGCCTTTACCTGCACCACAAACACAAAGTGAGATGCATAAGTATTTGATAAATACTTAGTGAGACAATCCTCCCATCTATTGGGCTATACACACAAGCAATAAGATCTCTCATGTCACAAACAACAACAATAAAACAAACCAGGAACATGCACAAGTGACCCGAAATAATCCGGTTACTGTCAGAAGGGTGTCGACCGATACTCGAAGGTGTCGACCGACACTGGACATATGGTGTCGACCAACAACACTCGGGTGTCGACCAACACCACTCGGGTGTCGACCGACACCTACTCGACACCCCCGAAACCCTAACGGTGTCGACTGACACCTCCACATGGTGTCGACCGACACTCGCTAAGTTCCCGAGTCGTCCTCGCATTGGTGTCGACCGACACCATATTAGTGTCGACCGACACCACTGTCGAGCAGTGATTTCCTTCGAACAGAACCTCCGAATCTCGCCTCCAAACTTCTCCTCTTCGTCCCACACGATCCCAGGAGCGAATCCAAGCCTCAGAAGCTACGAAAAACTCACAAAACAACCAAAACAAACAACCAAACAACACACAAATCATAGAAACAGAGATCTTAGCTTAGATAAGCCATGGTCATGCACTCACCTTAGCCAAAAATGAGATCTAAACCCAAAAGACGAAACTACCACCACAAAAACCTTCCCACCACGTTCTTACCCTTGGATCTTCACTCTCAAAGCAAGATCTCTCCAAAAACTCCTTCAAATCTCACAAACTATCTCCAAAACCTTAAGAAACTTTTTCTCTCTGTATTCTCTCAAAAACGGCGACCAAAACAGAATAGAACACGACCTAGGTCGTTTTCTCACTTAACTATTTCGGTCCTATGGTTTTTCCTAAACCAAACCGAACAAAATCGACAATTAAATCAATCTGGTCGAACCAGAAATAAGTGGTGTCGACCGACACCACCATGGGTGTCGATCGACACCCATCTCCAAAACGCAGAGTTTTTGGTTCGAGGGCGTAACACTTTGTTTCTGTTTTCTTATGTATACATATATCATTATATGTATGTATGAGTTGATTACTAATAGCACTTCTTGCTTTCTTAAAAACTCAAAGCTTATTCTTCAAGTTTCTGTTTCTATATATATTTTTTGGTTCTTATAAGATAGATTACTCTTCAAGTTTCTAGTTTTTATAAGATATATTACTCTTCAAGTTTCTGCTTCTATATATATATATATTTTTTTTACCGGCTTTCAGCTTCTATTAGAAAATTGAATGAAGGTGAAAAAGGAGAAGCTAAAACTTGGTCTAATAAATCGCCTATAATAGTAATCAGTCTTACAAAATCGATTTTTTTTTTTTTTTTGTTTTTGGGCAAAACGTTACAGAATCGATTGTGATATATATATTTCAATATCAACCTCTTATTCACATAAATGGAAGAGATAAAAGTTTAAAAATCTATCTATTTTTACATCGAGAACAAATATTGATTTTACCTCTAGAAGTAAAATCATTTTGTGATTCTGATTGTTCCACGGTGTACTCCGCTCTCTTTTTTGGACAAATAAAGAGTTTTCAATTATAATACTCATTATTATAATTTTTATATTGTTAATTCTCTTGCATTAAGTTTTTCTCCTCCCCTTTTTAAAAAATAAATAAAAATACTTTTAATAAACCACTATTTGCACACTTCATGTTATAAGGATATACAAAAAATCTCTTCATATTAAAAAATTACATAACATTAAAATATAGTCCTTCACATACTATTATTTTCAAATTATTAACAATTACTTCAAAATTATGAAAAAACTTATTTATCTGCCAAACTCAAACAAAATTATATACTACAGCTAAACAATTATAATTAAAAACAATTCATTAAAATACCGCTATATCTTTTAATTATACCGGATATAATAATTTTATAATTTTTGAAAACTTAAAATATTATAAACATTTCAAACTACAAAAATGTGTAAAATATCAATAGGGTGATGTAATGAGACGGATTTGGATCAACATTCATATAATTTCAAATAATTTAATTTGGTACTACAGATGAATAATTTTGTCAGATAAAAATTGTTTCGTGGTGTACTATGGGGTAAATCTTAGTTGCAATATTAAAAATAAATCATGTCTCAAACATAATAAATTTTTAAAACATAAATAATAATAATAATTATATTATAATTTTTAGAGAAAATGTTGATCCAGCACCGGATATCTGTTTTAATTTTTCAAGTAGAAAAATTAAAATTATAAGACTTTTAAATAATTCTTTTTTGAAACAAAAATTGATTAATGGGCCTTCCCAATTAAAATTCGGCAAAGCCCTTGTTAATCTTGTATTTTTTACTTAGTTCCGTTCGGTTCGTTTAGGTTTAGATTTACGGTGTCTCTCTCCCATGCAGTAATAAACTAATTCGTAATTGTTTCACTAATGGAAATTAACTAATTAAGCATTACTATTTTACAGTAAAGAAAAACCCAACGACATGTTGCTTGTAAGGTAGATATGATTTTCTCTTGTCTTCGTTCTTCTTCGCTTTGTTTCTCAGATAAAACTTCTCATGTGCACAAACCTTCTTCTCCTTCTTCTTCGTAGACTCGTCTCTGTTTCTTGAATTCGAATTCAAGAGCTTAAGAGATTGTTTCCCTTCACTATAACTTCTCTTCAACAAATCACTAATCCTCCACGACGTCGACGATGATGCTCCCGTCGAGCTGCTCTTTCTCCAACCTCTCTTCAGCGATTTCTCACTCGAGGTTACGTGAACTTCTTCTTCATCTGACGAAGATGATGATGATGAAAACGATTGATCTTCGTGGAGGAATAAATCTCTCAGCTGAGTTGTAACCGTCGCCATTGGCAGCAGTGGCGACTCGTCTTTACCGATGACGTTCTGATTGAAAACTGGAAATTCAAACTCATCATCGTTGTGTTCATCAGAAAATTCGAGTCGAACTCGCTCGATGGTCTCAGCGGTTCGGTCGTTGGTGGTGTAACTGTTAAAGCTAAGGCAAAACGAAGCCGTGTAATCATCTTCTTTCTCCATGCTTGTGAATCTAATGGTGTTTTTGTATCCTTCGGGTGTATATATATATATATATATATAGGTGGAATTGCTGGCAAATAAAAATGGCAATTTAGATAAAATTAAGGAATTTAACAAAAAAAGAAGAAGAGAAATCAAAGAAAATGGTAATGTATCATTGTATCAATAGTTTAGGTGGAGTTTTTTTTTTT
>NC_025694.1:23141700-23146467 GCF_000633955.1 Camelina sativa | reverse complement strand
TTTTTTTTTTTCTGATTGATTAATTGACAATGAGATGTTACCTGATTCTTTTGTATTGGGTGTACTACTGATTTTTACGCATAACACAGATAAATCATTATTCCTAATAAAGACGAACATGTTGTAAGACCGAGTCCTTCAAAATTGTTCAACAAAAAGATGAAAAAGCTTTCAAAAACAAAATTAGCTAATGCAAAATTTAAAATAAAATAATTGATACAAAAACCTTATCATCACTTATATATATATATATATATATATATTTTTTTTTTTTTTTAAAAATTTGGATGTAAAAATAATTCAACCAAGAAAAACGTTTAGGCAACTTGTATAACCTTTTTTGTAAAAAAAATTAGGAGAAAATTAAACTAAAAATAAAAATGAGAATATAGTCATCAAACATAATTCATACGTAATTGCTGACAAATGAACAAGAAGCATGACGACATTTGTACTCCAACGATTATTTTTCCTCTCTATAACAATTTCTCTTAGAAAACGATGGTTCGATTGCTTCAATTTCTTAATGTTACAGCATGTATTTATTTGCTCTCCTCCCAACAACATAACGTAGGCTTATTAAAATCAAATAGATATTATGTGTACTGTGTGATACTGTCTAATCTATTTTATATACTTACTAGTAATAAACTATTAATAATTGATTGCCTTGACAAATCTTAAGGGAGAAGGTAAAGACAACTTTTGTATGTATCGATCACAAAATAAAATCATACTAATCAATAGAACAATTCATAATACTCATTCTATATCTCTAACAACTCTTTTATCTTAATTTAATTGTTACTTACAGAGTAATCTTTTTCAATAAGTAGTATTAAATCATGTTATAAAAGATTATGCATTATATAAACTATACTAGTAGTTACCAAAAGAAAAAAAAACATAGTTACCCACTTCTTAAGTTAGGGATGTTTAAACTTTTATGTGGGTGACACAGTGGTATTAAATATATGGCTAAGGACGTCAACTCGCATATGTTTGGTTTCATTGTTTGAAAATTCCGGGCATTGGCTCGTATAACTCATATATAGGCATGATCAGGTAACAATAACGCAAAGTTAACGTCAATGTGGTAGAATATATGTCGATAAAAAAAATTGAAAAGTAGTAGTCGTGTGGTTTTAGATTATAAAGTTCAAATTTTCATAAACTTAAAATTTAATTTCCAATATTATTAAACACTAGAGCCAATTATGATGTGCTTAATTTAGTTATTAGTTCCCAAGGCTTTCAAATGGGTTGTCTACGTCCGTTTTAGACCTATCCAATATGGCAATATTGAACATTTTGATTGCGGATAAATGGCCATGTTCATTGACAACAATATCAATTAACAACAACGTTCAAATGGGATGTCCATTAGGCAAATAGAATAAAGTTTTACGTTTACATAAATGTAGTTTTACGATTTTGACGAAAAACACGGTTTATGTGAAAATATTTTTGATGATAAAACAAAATTTTGTAGTTTTGGCAGTAAAATCTAGTTTTGCGATTTAGATGAAAACATGGTTTTGACATAAAAACATGGTTTTGTGAAAACCCATTTTTAGTGATAAAACGCAATTTTCGGTTTTGACAAAAACGCAGTTTTGCGGGAAAATAAGTTTACCAATCTCTTCAAAATGTCATTTGATTTTTATTCCAAAGGAGTGGATGAGATTGATTGGTGCGATGACGCCATGAAAATTCATCGTTAAAAACCTCTTAAAACGATTTTAAGAAACTAAAAATGAGTTTCGATTATCTTCTAATCGTTTTAAATTAGCTTTTACAAGTATTTTGGTCAACCAATGTTCATATTTTTAAATTTGTTTTGTCCGTGGGAGAAGATAAAAAATGAATCATTTAGCTTGAAAGAGAAGATCAAAATCCATTAAGCTTTTCAAGTATTTTTGGTCAACCGATGGTTTGGATGTTTTCAAAATCCAAACACTTAGCTTAATTAATGATCTTTTGTAATATGATCATTTTTCAGTTAACAACACGACAATTGCCTAAAACTATTGCATGCTAGCACAAAAGAAACGAAAAATAATCAATAGGTATTACTACAGTATCCCAAACTCAACAGAGTGATATACCAAAAGCCCAGTGTAGTAGGGTTTACCGATTTAGTTTCGAATTTTGTAAACTATAAAAAGTCTACACAAAAACAAAAAGGAACATCGATCTAACTCTCTAACCTATGGCAAGATTCATAAGTATCATCATCTTCTCAAAATAGTTTTTCTTTTTGTTTTGCAGAAACCATAAATATCCTAAAACCTGCAAAAGTCTCCTGAAAATTCTCAACCAACAAAATAAAAACATAATAGCATAATCCTACGAAGATCTCATCTCTCTTACTTACTCACTTTCTCCAACAAATTTACTATCTCACCTTTAAATTTCACTCTCACTTCTTCAGTCATTCCTCCTTCACATCCATCAAGTAACATTCTCATCTCGTCCATCTTTTTCTTCAGATATTCCACCTCCACTGTCGTCTCTGCAACTTCAGCTTCAGTTTTCTTCTCCTCTGTTCTCTCATTAGGATACTTGAGCCTGAATTTAACGGTCGAACTAGTAGTAAACGGGCATTTCTCTAGCGAGGATTCAAAAGCTTTTTCTCCATCAGGTACATCCAAGAAGGCAACACGGGCAGACAAGTTGTTCTCCAACATATCAGTTCTTTCTTTGTCCAATGTCCCAAACCTCTCATATATTTCAATCAGATCTTCTTTTTTAGGCAAACTCGAACCAGGACCAAATGTAACATATAGCTCAGCTCCTGCAAATCCCTTTTCATTCTTTTTAGACTTTCCTTCTCTTTTCTTCTTCTTCTTCTTCTCGGGTTTCACAGTCTCACTCTGGGTTTCTTCTTCGTCATGTTTAGGCTTCTTCCGTTTTCTCTCTTTCTTGGTTGGCTCACTCGATTCTGTCTGGGCATCCTTTTCTTCAACCGCTTCCACTTGCTTCTTTGATTCAGACTTCTTACGTTTTCTCTCTTTTTTAGTTAAGCCATTTGCCTCTTTCTGAGTTTCTTCTTCTCCATCTGCTTGCTCCTTTGATTCAGACTTCTTACGTTTTCTCTCTTTCTTTGTTGACTCACTTGACTCTTTCCGGGTTTCTTCTCCTTCATCATCTTGCTTCTTTGTTTTAGACTTCTTAGGTTTTCGCTCTTTCTTCATTGTCCCATTCTTGTCTGTCTCATGCTCTTCTTTCCGAGATTCCTCAACCTCCTCTGCTGGCTGCTTCACTTTACGCTTCTTCTCTTTTTTCTCTTTCCCCTTTGTTTCGGGATTGGGCATCTCATTCAGTTGTTCTTTTTCTTTATCTGAACTATCATAACCCCCTAAAATCTTGTGAATGGCTCCCTGATGATATGTGAAGCTTCTATAGATGGTCATGAATTCTCTTACCATGTCTTTTGAGCTACTGTCTTTTGGATATTGTGTACCAAGAGCTGATACACGAATTAGATCTTGCATTTCCTTTGGTGTAGCTCCCAACCTCAGAAATTCGACAGCGTTACTTAGTTCCCCTGACAGTTCTTCGCGACCTAACCCATTATCAAACGAAAGTTCACATGGTAAATCCAACTCATCTTCTTCCACTGCCATAATGCTGTCATTAGCATCAGTTATTTGCTCTCCTACTTTGCTTTGACCTGAAATGTTAGAAGATTCAGATTCAACCTGACTCTTTTTACTCCCTTTGCGTGAAAAATCCGACAAGAAATCAGGCGAAAGGTACTTGCTCTTCTTCCTCTCCCTCTTTGATGATTGTGTGGCGGTCTCGCCACTTGCATCAGTCTTTTCAATACTGAAAGCATCAAACCTGACCTTTTTTCGCAGCGAAGCTAACGGAATTGAATCAATATCTATATCCATATTCGAAGCCTCGTTTTTCTCTGTCTCTTCTCTGTTTCCACTCCCATCATCATCATCCACAGCCCTTTTCTTTCTCTTACTTGAAGTTTCGCTTTTGCTACCTTCTTCCACTTGCTTATGACTAGCATTTTCAATTGTAGAAACTTCACTCTTTCTTCTCCTCGGTGTAGTGGTGGTAACATTTTGAAGCTCACCATTAACTTCATCAAAGCGTTTTGTTTTTTTCCTACCGGACTTAACATTTGACCTTACATCTCCATTCACTAGTTCTGTCTCAAATCTCACCTTAGCAGAAGACTCATTCTCCAATATATCAGCAATGCTTTTCTCCTTCCTTCTGTGGAGCAGCCTATGATCAGGAAACCCGGAACACCTCTCTAACGATCCCTGAAGCGTCTCTTCAGGATCCAAAGCTTCTGCTTCCTCTATGCTAGAACGTTTAGCACGCAATTCTAACCCATCATCGACATTCTCGTCGTCTTCTTCTTCTTCTTCTTTTTCATCATCATCATCATCACTGTTGTTTTTGTCTTCAAGTCCTGGAACTGACTGAGGCTCATGATACTCAGGCAAACCATATCCTCTGTCAGAACGATAAAACGCAGATACCTTCCTTTTCAACATCTCCAGCTCAAGCAACCCACCAAAGCTAGCAGTCTCAGCAGAGAATTTAACATCTTTAAGAATCTCTCCATGTTTCCCAACCAGCAAAGACGAAATCATTTCCCGTCTCAAGTCGCGCACCAAAACCCCTTCCTTAATCCCGGCATTGTTAGCCGCACGGCTATCAAACTTATCCTTCCCCTCAGCACAATCACACACCAGCAAACGCTCAACGTGTCTTCCCATCTCTCCAACCGCCTCTTCC
>NC_025694.1:23138785-23140763 GCF_000633955.1 Camelina sativa | reverse complement strand
TCTTCTTCTTTTTCATCATCATCATCATCACTGTTGTTTTTGTCTTCAAGTCCTGGAACTGACTGAGGCTCATGATACTCAGGCAAACCATATCCTCTGTCAGAACGATAAAACGCAGATACCTTCCTTTTCAACATCTCCAGCTCAAGCAACCCACCAAAGCTAGCAGTCTCAGCAGAGAATTTAACATCTTTAAGAATCTCTCCATGTTTCCCAACCAGCAAAGACGAAATCATTTCCCGTCTCAAGTCGCGCACCAAAACCCCTTCCTTAATCCCGGCATTGTTAGCCGCACGGCTATCAAACTTATCCTTCCCCTCAGCACAATCACACACCAGCAAACGCTCAACGTGTCTTCCCATCTCTCCAACCGCCTCTTCCACCGCAACGAGGAAACTCCTCGAATTACTCACCTTCGAACACTCTTTAAAACTCTCTGCAAACGGTTTCAACTGAGACGCACCGCACCAAGCAAACGTCCCGTCACCGAAATACGCCACAAGCAATTTCCCCTTCTGCTTTATCTTCAAAGCCAAATCAGAAGCATCTGACGGATCGTAAATCTGACCAGGCCACCACGGATGATTCTTGATTTTGCCCCACACAAAATCTCCAACACAGTACCCGTGCTCTTCTTCTTCTTCTTCTTCTTCTTCTTCTTCTTCTTCTTCTTTCATATCTTCCTTCAATTTTAGCAACGAAGAAACACCATTCATAACACAATCTTCGACAACAACAACACCAGATTCGTTCAAATTCTTCTCAGCCTCAACAACGTTTACCTTATCCTTCTCACCCTCACCAAATCCGTTTACAGAAACCCTAACACCGTTCTCTTGAACAACAACAACAACACCATCGTCCTTTAGCGTATTCTCACCTGAATCGTGTTCCTTAACCGATTCAATCTCCGAAGCACAGCTAGCTTTAGGTTTCTCCTCTTCTCCGATTCCCAAAACAACTTCCATTTCCATTTTTTTATTCTCCTAACTTCCTCGCCGACTGTAGATTAAAAAAAAAAATCAGAAAACGACAAAAAAAAATCAAACCTAACTAGTCAATTTACACATAAACACCAACGATTTCTCCAAAAAAAAATAAACCAAAGTATAAATTAGGTTAAAATCTTATGTAAAATCAAATTTGATTTACCTAGTTTTCGAGCTCCGAGAGAAACGCAAAACTACGACGTTCGAGCGAATCTTCAAAAACAAAAGCAAAAAAAAACTCTAGTAACAACACACAGAGAGGGAGATAGAGAGACTCAGAGGAGCTCTCTGGATTCAGGATTTGTGAGAGAGAGAGGAAGATGAAGAGGTATCGTTGAAAGTGAAACGCGGCTGCAAAAAAAAGGTTTAGCTTTCGGAGAAATTAAAGGGTACTTTGGTAATTAAGTCTTTTTTATTTTATTTTTACCCCAAGAATAAAGACAACGTTTTTTAGAAAAGATTTCCCAAAATAAGCCTGTGGTCACTTTCACGACTAAACTAGACCAACCTTCGAGAGTAGAGAACTCTAACTTTACTCGCTTTCTCTGTGTGGTACGAATGTTACCAAGAGTCTTACGTGGCGGAATCGGAGATGAGAGTGAGTAACACGCGGGTATAGAGGCGAGTTGAGGTGAAATATTTGAGAGACACGTCAGAAGCTTTAGATGATCGACAGCTGTAATTTGTGGTGCTTCGACGGCCTATTTATAGTTGCAGTAATAAAAGCAGTGAGATTTTTTTCAAGTATTATGAAACGACACTTATGTTTGCCGTTTTCTCAAGACAAAAATTTGTTTTAATTTTTTTATGGATTTGCTCGGCCCACTAAAGTCTTTAGTATCTCTCAATTTTGTTTCGTTTTAGTGAAAATGACCAGTATCTAAAATTTACGTGCTTGTTGTTGATTAGTTTTTTTTTTTTTTTTTTTTCAACCGAACATTAAATTAGAAAATAACTCCAAGGTCGGTTGCCCAAACTGGAGGGAAAGA
>NC_025694.1:23104820-23137435 GCF_000633955.1 Camelina sativa | reverse complement strand
TTTTTTTTTTTTTTTTTTGTCAACCGAACATTAAATTAGAAAATAACTCCAAGGTTGGTTGTCCAAACTAGAGGAAAAGAGTTTACAAAGGTAGATGCAGAAACTAACAATCTCGAAGAGCGGACAAGACAATCAGCCCGTACATTAGACGTACGCGGAATCCTCAAAAGCAAAAAGGATGGAAATGATGAGCGAAGTGAGCTAAACTCATCCAACAGATTAGAAAAAGCAGGCCAATCATCAGGAACTGCACCATCACCACTAATTCAGCACAATCCGTCTCGAAAATCTGACATTGAGTGCCCATCGCCAATATGGATGCCATCGCCCAAATCAACGCCTGAAGCTCCGAATGTAGAGGTGATGGTCCGCGTCGCTGACTTCGTGTTCCCATTAATAACGTTCTATCTTCATTATTACATAACCACCATCCTAACCCTTCCAAAGGATCTGAAGCCTTCCAAGATCCATCGACCTGACACCGGGGACCAGGGAGCCGAATCTCCAAGGGTAAAGGATCTAAAGGAACCAAAGTGAAGGACTTAGCCTCCTCCCATAACAACTTATCCATAGTCGCCTGAGTGATAATATCAGTTGGCTCTGCCTCTATACCCTGAAAAACTTTTTTATTTCTATCTTTCCAGATACACCAGACAATCCAAGGAAGACGGAAACTTATATCCGTGGTCACCGACTGGGACGACGCCCGCCAATATAGGAAATCTAAGTTCGGAAAAATAGAACCATATGGAAAACCATCAACGCGTAAGTCGAGCGGGGACAAAGCCCAGATCCGACGACAACGAGGACACTCAAAAAGTGCATGATTGATAGTTTCTACCGCCAAGCCACATCGTTTACATAAAGGATCACACTGGGCTCCCCGATGATGAAGGCGTTCCAACACAGGGAGGGAACCAGAGGCAATCTGCCAGAAAAAATGTTGAATCTTTGGAGGAACCTCAAGTTTCCAAGCCTGCGCCCGAAGAGCCGTACACGTCGGTCCATACTCGACCTCGTTAACTAACTCACGTGCGAGCCGATAACCGGATTTAACCGAATACTTCCCTGATTTAGTGAAATGCCAAATCAGTTTATCCGGTTTAAAGGATTTACTGATCTCCATAGATAAAATGATCTGAATATCTATGGGATCCATGAACTCCTCTAGGATTGGCAAATGCCACTCTTTCGTAATTGGATTAATTAAATGGTTGACCATTAAATTGGGATGTAACTACGCTCCTCGACCATTAGCTAGTCTCGGTTGATTTTCCGGAATCCACTGATCTCGCCACACCGAGACATTACAACCCGAACCTATCGCCCATCGTGATCCATATTCCACCAATCCTTTAGTTGAAAAAATACTCCGCCAAGCAAACGAGGGGGAATAAGGCTTCTTGGTCTGTAAAGGATGTTTATTCTGAAAATACCTACCTCGCAAAACCCGAGCCATTAGAGACGTTGGGTAGTGAATTAACCGCCAATACTGCTTAGCCAACATAGCATCATTGAACTGTTCCAAAGCACGAAACCCTAAGCCGCCGTCACATTTATCTTTACACATCTTATCCCAAGCAACCCAGTGCAAACCGCGGGCCTTATCATTAGACTTCCACCAAAAATTTGAGATAGCACTCGTTAAGTTAGACGTTAGCTCTTTGGCAACTTATAACAAGACATAACATGGGTTGGGAGAGCCAACACTACCGATTTAATCATAACTTCCTTCCCACCTTTCGATAAATATTTTACAGACCAACCATTCACGCGATCATCTAAACGGTCATTAACGTATCTAAAAACCTTAGTTCTCGAACCCTGGAGATTTTCCAGGATACCCAAATACAAACCCATACCACCTTCTTTGGAGATTCCCATTACCGATTTCAATTGAGTCCTTATTTCGGGGGAAACCTTTTTTCCAAACATGATGGATGATTTCTCTAAGTTAACCTCCTGCCCAGACGCTTTCCCGTAATCTTCAATAATTCCCAATACCGTAGAACATTCAGCTGCCTCTGCCTTACAGAAGAACAAACTATCATCAGCAAACAACAAATGTGAGATAATGGGACAATCTCGAGCTAGCTTGATACCCGAAATCCTCTGTTCTCTTTCAGCCTTCTTAATATTGGCAATTAAGACCTCCATACATAAAATAAACAAATAAGGAGATAAAGGATCCCCCTGACGAAGACCCCTCTATGGCTTAATAAAGCCTTTAGGCTGACCATTTAAAATGACTTGATACGAAACGGAAGAAACACACCACATAATCCAGGAAACCCATTTCCTATCAAAACCTAGCTTAACCATAACTGCTTCCAAAAAATCCCACTCTACACGATCATATGCCTTACTCATGTCCGTCTTGAAAGCCAAAAACTCCGATTTACATTGAGGATTGGTATTTAAACCATGAAACATCTACTGGGCCACCAGTATATTATCAGTGATTAAACGTCCAGAAACAAAAGCCGATTGTNAAAGGATGTTTATTCTGAAAATACCTACCTCGCAAAACCCGAGCCATTAGAGACGTTGGGTAGTGAATTAACCGCCAATACTGCTTAGCCAACATAGCATCATTGAACTGTTCCAAAGCACGAAACCCTAAGCCGCCGTCACATTTATCTTTACACATCTTATCCCAAGCAACCCAGTGCAAACCGCGGGCCTTATCATTAGACTTCCACCAAAAATTTGAGATAGCACTCGTTAAGTTAGACGTTAGCTCTTTGGCAACTTATAACAAGACATAACATGGGTTGGGAGAGCCAACACTACCGATTTAATCATAACTTCCTTCCCACCTTTCGATAAATATTTTACAGACCAACCATTCACGCGATCATCTAAACGGTCATTAACGTATCTAAAAACCTTAGTTCTCGAACCCTGGAGATTTTCCAGGATACCCAAATACAAACCCATACCACCTTCTTTGGAGATTCCCATTACCGATTTCAATTGAGTCCTTATTTCGGGGGAAACCTTTTTTCCAAACATGATGGATGATTTCTCTAAGTTAACCTCCTGCCCAGACGCTTTCCCGTAATCTTCAATAATTCCCAATACCGTAGAACATTCAGCTGCCTCTGCCTTACAGAAGAACAAACTATCATCAGCAAACAACAAATGTGAGATAATGGGACAATCTCGAGCTAGCTTGATACCCGAAATCCTCTGTTCTCTTTCAGCCTTCTTAATATTGGCAATTAAGACCTCCATACATAAAATAAACAAATAAGGAGATAAAGGATCCCCCTGACGAAGACCCCTCTATGGCTTAATAAAGCCTTTAGGCTGACCATTTAAAATGACTTGATACGAAACGGAAGAAACACACCACATAATCCAGGAAACCCATTTCCTATCAAAACCTAGCTTAACCATAACTGCTTCCAAAAAATCCCACTCTACACGATCATATGCCGTACTCATGTCCGTCTTGAAAGCCAAAAACTCCGATTTACATTGAGGATTGGTATTTAAACCATGAAACATCTCCTGGGCCACCAGTATATTATCAGTGATTAAACGTCCAGAAACAAAAGCCGATTGTATTTCTGAAACAAGGGATGGGAGAACCCGTTTGAGCCGAAAACACAGAATTTTAGAGATAATCTTATAACACACATTACAAAGGCTAATCAGCCTAAACTCCGACATCCGTTGGGCTCGTTCCGTTTTAGGAATGAGACAAATATTCGTTTCATTTAACCGTGGATCNAGGATACCCAAATACAAACCCATACCACCTTCTTTGGAGATTCCCATTACCGATTTCAATTGAGTCCTTATTTCGGGGGAAACCTTTTTTCCAAACATGATGGATGATTTCTCTAAGTTAACCTCCTGCCCAGACGCTTTCCCGTAATCTTCAATAATTCCCAATACCGTAGAACATTCAGCTGCCTCTGCCTTACAGAAGAACAAACTATCATCAGCAAACAACAAATGTGAGATAGTGGGACAATCTCGAGCTAGCTTGATACCCGAAATCCTCTGTTCTCTTTCAGCCTTCTTAATATTGGCAATTAAGACCTCCGTACATAAAATAAACGAATAAGGAGATAAAGGATCCCCCTGACGAAGACCCCTCTATGGCTTAATAAAGCCTTTAGGCTGACCATTTAAAATGACTTGATACGAAACGGAAGAAACACACCACATAATCCAGGAAACCCATTTCCTATCAAAACCCAGCTTAACCATAACTGCTTCCAAAAAATCCCACTCTGCACGATCATATGCCTTACTCATGTCTGTCTTGAAAGCCAAAAACTCCGATTTACATTGAGGATTGGTATTTAAACCATGAAACATCTCCTGGGCCACCAGTATATTATCAGTGATTAAACGTCCAGAAACAAAAGCCGATTGTATTTCTGAAACAAGGGATGGGAGAACCCGTTTGAGCCGAAAACACAGAATTTTAGAGATAATCTTATAACACACATTACAAAGGCTAATCAGCCTAAACTCCGACATCCGTTGGGCTCGTTCCGTTTTAGGAATGAGACAAATATTCGTTTCATTTAACCGTGGATCGAAACGATCTGTGCAAAAAATTCCTTCACCAAATCCACGAGATCTCCTTTAAGAGTGGACCAAAACCTCTGAAAGAACAAAACCGTCATCCCGTCAGGTCCTGGTGTCTTCTCAGAATGCATAGCAAACAAAGCTTTGCGAACCTCTGATTCTGTGATCTCCCTGATCAGAATCCTATTCATGTTAGCCGTGATTAGCTGAGGAATTTCCTGGAGCATCTGCGAGACACCCCACACGTCAGACCGTTTAAACAGATCCGCAAAGTAATTTGTTGCTATATCCTCCATACCCGATTCTGACTCAGTCCAGGTGTCATCAAGACCATATAACCCAGTAATCCTATTTCTGACTCGTCGTTGTTTCGTGGAAGCGTGAAAATACTTTGTGTTTTTATCGCCAACCCTTAGCCAAAACTTCCTACTTTTTTGCTGCCAATATACTTCCTCATCTCGATAAGCCTCCTTGAGTTTCCTTTCGATGTTGCAAATTTCCGCCTGCGAAATCAAATTGGAAATAACTGTAGACCCAGTAAAAACCCTATTTTTTCGCCACCACGAAATCGAATTTCGGCAGTTCTTAAGTTTATCCACAAAAACCGGTATCCGGAAGTTCCTGGTACGATTCCATCCAGACTCCACCGCATCCGACAAGCCATCTCTTCCCAACCATCGCTTATTAAAACGAAACTGTCGACGCCTCCTTAAGGCTGTTTTAAAGCAAGATGCCAGAATAGGACAATGATCAGATCCAATCATTTCTAAATAGTCAACCCTTGAATGAGGATAGAAGCAATGTTAATCCTCATTACCTAAAGCTCGATCTAAGCGACAACGAACAACCTAATTATTCCGTCTAGTACCTCACCACGAGAGTTGCTCACCATAGTAGGGGAACTCTAACATACCACAATGTCGAATCATAGAACTAAAGAATACAAAAGAAGAGGCTGGTCGGGAAGCGCCACCTGATTTCTCATGATTCCCAACAAATTCATTAAAATCACCGTTCATAAACTATGGATCAATTCGAAAAGGAAATTTACAGTCTGTTTATGAAAATCTACCAATTAAAAAGGAGATTTACGACCTATACCATAGGTCCTATGGTATTTTTATTTTATTATTCAGTGGACAATGATTTTTAGCCAATGATTTTTTTCTCTTTTTTTTTTCTCATTCCAGTCGAATAATTAACTTTTCACAGAAGTCTTTCTTATGTGGCTGATTAAGAGAACTTGTTTAACCAATGATACCCTCTGCTTCCATGTCTTAGTGGATACTTAATCAAGTAATGGTGGGTAATATATGTTGGTTTCAGCCCATTATCTCTTTGTAGAGTATATGGGGCTGTAGAAGTCCCATAAATTAATGATACAATATTTTTACAGTTAAAACACTGTAGAAGTCCCTTTGAGCCAATGGTTAACCAAGAGTTTAATAATACTTCTACATCTACTATGGGGCTCTAGCCGTCTAGAATTACACTTATCTTGCGTATCGGGGTATCGCACTTGACCCTAAGAGTTTTTTTAACTTTTACAAACTAAAACTTATAAATCAATGATTCCACACTTAACCATCGTTTAAGGCCATGTTCGTGTCCTTAACATAGCGATAAAATAGAGCCACCGGAGAATATAATGTAATGTTATATAACTGTCGATAGTGCTCTTTAATTCATTTTGACAATGCGACAAGGAAACGAACAGGCCCTAAAAGAAAGCTTAATAAACTTGAACACAACTTGGGTATACCATCGACCAATCTCAAAAGTCCAAGACCCAAGGTTACGTGACTGGCGGATCATTATAGTGAAAATAGAAGAGACACAAAAATATATAAATAAATAGATGAAACTCAAATTCATGCACGTTTTCTATAATACCTAATTGTAAGTTGTGCTGCACGACCCACCATGTGATGTTTTTATTTATGATTCACATGGGAAATTCACACTTTTCACACGAAAAACATGTGGGCAAAAAACTTAAAGGATATGCAACCTAATTCAATAAATTTTATCTTTTAGAGTACTTGCATCTAATGCCTATATCTATAAATCACGATTGAAGATGTGTCAAAAACAAATATGATTTGAGCATATGTTCTAGATTCAGTTAGAATATGTACGTTATACAATCTAAACACTATATAGTAAGCAACCTTGGTCATGATCAGGTGAATGCTATACAACCTAAACACTATAAGCAACTTGGTCATGAGGTGATCTTTCTCTTTGGACGTGAAATCTTACATCAACGGTTTGTCATCTTATAAGTTTTTTTTTTTATTTGTCAATATGGAAATATGGATTGAGATGAGATCCAAGTCTCTTTGGTGTGAATCTTGTGATGAAAACATATGATCACCATTAAACCAATGCATCTACTCTTAGTTCCGTTTCTACTCATCCAAATCTTGATTGTGTAACTTAAATTATGGAATATATATTTTCATCTGGACCAGTTCAGAAAGATATGATTTCAATAGACAGGTAAAACAAGAAGAGCGAAACCATATTGCAATAGCAAACTTGATGCCTTTAGACAGTAGTACGAAAATATTTTTGTTAAGTACGTCAAGATAGACTAAGGTATACTCAGTTAAGATGATAATCTCCACGACTCCACTACGTCATATGTGAAATTATTTGTGCATATGCAAACCTAACATTTGATATGGATTATATTTAGTTTGATATATACATATATTTGGTTATATATTTATACAAGTATATTAATGGCAATTTGGACAAAAGGCTTCATTGTATAAAGCAGAAAGTTTGGTAAACCTTAAATACTTATGCCGCCTTACTATAGTGAACTCACTCCCTTACCGAACTTCTTGTCGTCCACGAAAAATATCCTTGTCGGTCCGATTATTCTTTTTTTTCATAATCAGATTATTTATGGATTAAAATTTTTAAATCAATCATCCCTTGATTTGATCTCGTCATGCTAAAACTCAAGTTAGTCTAGACGTTAACTGGTATAGCATTCTAATATACTAACCAAAAAATTTAGCCACTTTGTTTATTCTACATCAACAGTATATATATTGAGCACATTAACTACGTCCACGAATATATTCCACACCAGGCACTTCTTCTTTTTTCTGCTGGTATCTTTGGATCGATTATTATAACAGTTGTTTCATTAATAGAGCCTGACTCTATAATGGAAATTTTTTAGAAATATTTGAGGTTTTGAAAGTTCAGTTCAAAGAGTTAGGCTAACGTCGGGTTCTACATGTTGCACAGAATTGGATACAATGGGAATATGGGTAATAAGAAGTGGCGCAAGTGTATAGCTGTGATGCCTTTTCTATGACTATATATATGTTGGATTAGGTTATGCATGTTGATAAATGTCATCATGTGTGCCATGTGCTTTCATTCATCCACATGTACATGTATATCCACCCAATAAATCAGTATCAAAGTCGGGTCTACGATTTTTAGAAATTCAAATATTGTAAAAATCGTTTGATGTACTCTTAAATTATCTTACCCTGATTTCGTTTCCATTTAACTCTTTAAATAGCTTATTTATTAAGTTTTGAAAATTAAATAATTATATAAGTGACGAAGAGATATATCTCCTTTAAGTCGTTGCAATAGAAATAACTCCATTTTTTCTCTATACTAGGTAACAGAATTGTTTGTAATAGAAATAACTCCATTTTAAGTAGTTGCAATAGAAATAACTCCATTTTTTCTCCATATGTAACATAATTGTTTGTATTAATTCTGTCGTTGTATTGTTAGTCGTTTTAAAACATACATATGCATATTATTGAAAAGATAGATGAGGTCAAAAATTATTATTTTCCCATAACTTTCTTCTAATAGAAGTACTATAAATAGAATTATTCGGTAACATAAGTACGTACACATTGAACTCCCGATCAGATCCCATTTCTTACCCCAAAAAAAAACAAACAAGAAACATATTTCAACACTTAATTAAACAAAAACACACACATACATTAAAAAAAATAATAGTATGTTGACACAAACATAATATTAATTGAAGGGTGTTCTTGTACATCAACAATAAAGCACTGACCAATTATTTTCAAAATACGTATATATGATCCATTTCGGTAGTTTTATTTAGGTATAACGTCGAATGGGTACCATAAAAGTCTCCAACCTGATCTTGAGTACCTACCTCTAAACGATATGAGGCAAACCCATATAGTACTCTCATATCTGTTTTACCTTTATATTAAGCATATCAGGCCAAGAAATAACCGATCGACGTTTAGTTACTCGTATAGTTGTATATAAAATATTCTTTGGACCGCAAATTTAAGTAACTTATTAATTAATTACCATTATATAAATGCATGGGCCAAAGATCATCGACGCTCCAATAGTTTTGTTCGGATTGATCAACTGATAATGGCATCATGATCGAATCCGATTCAGGCACATAAGTGTCGTAACTAAGCTGATGATCAATATTGTTGGCATGTTGAGAATACATATCCATGGGTTCTTGAGTATCAGTCAAGACTTGGCCCGTGCTTGTGGCATGATGGTTTATGATCTCAGAGCTTTGTGATCCAGCGGTCGTCGTTTCTCCGTTCTTGATGATGTATTTCTGGATCTTGGTCCTCCAAAAATTCTTGATCTCATTGTCGGTTCTTCCTGGTAAATGCTTTGCAATTTTCGACCACCTAATCAATAATGATTTATCATCAGGATTAAATAATTATGTACTTGTGTTAAAATTTAACAAATGCATGATTATATATATTGAGGTTAGATCCAAGTTGTGGCTGCAAGGAAATAGCTACATCTAATTAAGTTGACCAAAATAAGGTTTGCATTGAGACTTTTTAAGCTTCCATATCAGAACAACATTAGCCAAATTTTGCTACTGTTTTTTTTTTGGTATGAAACTATTGGTACGGTGTGAATGAGTTTTTTTTTTTATAAATTGAGAGAACTAGACCCGAAAATTCAGTATTTAAATCAATATTTCAATCATAAGGCGAAATCTATGAAATATCTAACGTTCGGTATACATCACTTTTACGCGTGTATATACGATTCCCAATCAATAAGTATTTTCGTGCGGAAAAAAAAGATGTATATAAATTTGGTACTTGTCTTTGTACATGGTCGTATAAAAGAATTAATCATAACAACTCGTACGTGGAAGAATTGGCACGAGGTTTAATATTAGTGGTGAAGAAATTTCGGCACTTGTAGAAAACTCAAACAAATGGTTGAAAAGAATTGTAAGTTTTGTTATACCCACCAATATGTTTCGCTTCTTCACCTAATGTCTTGCTTTGATGTCTTTTTAAAGATCCTTTCAGTCTTTAGCCTCAAGAATATATAAAACCGATTCAAAGTTCGAAAAATTAGCTTTGCTTCTCTCGATTTATACATACTTAACCTTATATATTATTAAGTTTGAGTTATATATATGTATATTGAGGTATATATATGAACAAATTACTAACCTATTTCCCCATTTGGCATGAAGTTCCATGATGATGAGCTGTTCTTCTGCTGTGATATTTCCCCGTCGCACATCTGGTCGGAGGTAGTTCAGCCACCGGAGCCGGCAACTTTTTCCGGTGCGTTTTAGGCCTATATTTACATACAATTATAATTACAAATTTACAATCAATTATCAAGAAATAGACTATCGATTGTGTGCATGCATGTGTATATATCGTACATATATGTACTACTTGGGTAAAATATCTACTTAGGTAAAATATATCATTTTTTTGTCATTTTCTATTAGTGTGTTTTAACTATTTAAAATGAATTAATATTATTATTCGGATTTTTAAACCATAATATCAGCTTTACTGGACTGCAGTAAAAACTCTAACCAGACAGATTAGGTCTAACAAACGTTGATATTAAGTGTTTTACATTAAATTATTTGGGATAATTTTGTTTATGATTGTACATCGAGAGTGTAAGACGTAATTAAGGTCAAAACTTTAAAACCCTAGCTAGATAAAATTAAAGAGTTCCAATCAAACAAGGTCTGTCGATCTGTGGAAGACAATAGTTTCAATTAGATGTTAGCGACAGACACACAACAATTTATATATTTTGTTTCTCCACAGCCAAAAAAATAATTTCTAAATTACATTCATACATATAACAGAGATTTTTAAAGTGGTTGTTCAAAAAAATAAAAGTGATGATTAGTTCCCGTCAAAGACCACGTTTTTAGAGAATTCAATTGATTCATTCAATTAAGATCCGGATTCAAAACTTTATTTTCTTATTGAGTTTGCTTATATATGTACAAACTTGGGAAACTTAGTAAAAATTAATATTATCCTTGAATTTCAAATAGTTTGAGATAGATTTTTGCTTACATGTTTTTTAAAATATATGAACGAAAATTCCTAATTATATATATATATATATATATATATATATATATATATATATATATATATATATATATATATATATATATATATATATATATATATATATATATATATATATATATATATATATATATATATATATATATATATATATATATATATATATATATATATATATATATATATATATATATATATATATATATATATATATATATATATATATATATATATATATATATATATATATATATATATATATATATATATATATATATATATATATATATATATATATATATATATATATATATATATATATATATATATATATATATATATATATATATATATAATTAGAAGATGTCACAAACTTTTATAATCCTATGGAAACATATATTAGAGATTGAAATATAATATCTTCGCATGTGAAGATCAAAACCCTAGCTAGTTGATCAACATACACACATGCATAACTAACAAATATTGGTGATCAATTGTAATTTATATAAGAATTTGACCTGCAGATTTGGCGAGAGAGTTCCAAACACCTTCACCATGATTGGCGATATAATTGATGAGAATCAAATCTTCTTCCATGGTCCATGGCCCTTTTCTCACATCTGCATCTCCTGATCCCGACCCACCATTACCCTTTACTCTTTTCTCCATATATCTATGAAGTTACTCTTAATAACTCTACTATATAATCGATAGAGATGAAGATAATTTCTAGAAAGAGAAATAGAAAAGGTGAGTTCTGAAAGTGTGGGAGAGAGTTGATATTTTGAGGTAATATAGTGGTGGGCTAGCTTCTGCTTTTATAGAGAGAAGGTTTCTAAATTTAAGGCGTTGTTACTTTTAAGTCCAAATTAAAATCTTAAATGACTTAAGATATAGTACTAATTAGCCACACTTATTGTCGTTTTTTATTTGATTTTATAGAAATTGTAATAACACATGGGAAGATATAGCTTCACGACCTAATTATGATAGTGTATGATCATATTGTATGATATCTATCAATATCTATTCACCCTACATGCACATATATGCATGTATGCATATGTGATATTTGAATATGTATATATAATATTCAGTTTCATTTTTCGATGTACAAGTAGAATCCAAATAAACCAATGTGAATCGAACTAAAATACTTAATCCGGACATCGGACCATATCTAATAGCACAGTTTAAAATAATTTGTTTTATTTATGAGTTACTGCATCAGAATCCTCGCCAAACGGTAAAAAAAACAGAATTTGTTTTATCTAAAACCATTTTTTCTTGATAACTGATGATCTATTTGACTAAAACCCAAACTAGCAAAATTATACCAAACCCTCTATAACATATTCGATTTTTATTTGGATACCATCATATATATAACCTGAACACGCTAAATCCTAATGTATACCTCATTTTTTGTGCATTTACTCGCATAGTTATGGTTTATAAATTACTGAGTCTTTTTTATAATTGTACATCTTAATAGTTTGGGGAATGGAAACCGAACTACCGTTTGGTTCTGCCCAAAGAACGCCTTCTTTTTTTAGTTGATATAAAAGTTAAATAATATATAGTTTATGAATAAGAATATGAGTATGAATATGAATACAAAAGGGAATGAATTTTTTCCCTCAACAAGCCATCTCTGACAATGTGTTGATCAGCACGAAGCCCTGCACTATTTGAAAACCTATAAAGCAAATAAAATATGTTGGCGGTTAAAACCGATATGAGCAAAGCTTATGATAAGCTTGAATGCGATTTTATTAAAGCAGCAATGGAGCGAATGAGTTTCCACCAAACCTGGATCCAATGGATCATGCAATGTATCAATACAGTGGAATACTCTTACTTATTGAATGGGCATGCTCGTGGAACAGTTAATCTCGAAAGAGGAATACGCCAAGGGAATCCACTTTCCCCGTATCTCTTCATAATCTGCAGTGAAGTTTTGTCTGGCCTATGCTCAAAAGCCCAGGTCCAAGGAAGCATGCTTGTTTTGCGAGTAGCATCAGGTAGCCCCCGAGTCAATCATCTCCTTTTTGCTGATGACACAATGTTCATCTACCGTTCGGATCCACAAAGCTGTTCAAAATTAAAAAGCATCATGCAGTTATATAAACAAGCATTAGGACAACAAATAAACCAAGCGAAATCCTCAATAACCTTTGCAGCTAAAACCCTAGAAGCGACAAAAGAGGAAGCAAAGAGAATTCTAGGCGTTTAAAACAGAAGGGGGCAAGGAAACTAGTTGGGCCTACCAGAAATCTTTGGCCGCAAGAAGAATGACCTTTTCAGCATGATCAAGGACATGATAAAACATAAAGCTCTGAGCTAGTCTTCCAGATTCCTTTCTTCTGCTTGGAAACTCACTATGCTGAAATCGGTTTTCGCCGCCATGCCTACATACACCATGTCGTGTTTCAAGCTCCCGAACAACCTCTGCAAGAGAATTCAATGCGCATTAATTTTGGTGGGATCATAGAACAGAAAAGAAAAAGATGTGCTGGATCTCTTGGAAAAGGATGACTAAATGTTTGAAGATGGAGGACTAGGTTTCAGAGGTATTAAATCCTTCAATGATGCCCTCCATGTACACATTAGCTGGCGACTCCTCACATCTCTCAAATGTTTACTAGCAAGAGTTCTTCTAGGTAAATATTGCAGTAACACAAGTTTTTTGGATTGCTCAGTACCTAATTTGGTATCACACGGCTTGCGCAGCATATGTATTGGTAGAGACCTGTTGAAACCTCATGTTGGATATCTTATCAGCTTAGGTAGCTCAATACCTATTTGGAATAGCCCGTGGTTATCCCTTGATACCCCAACGATTCCAATGGGACCTCCAACTACGGAAGCTCACTTGTAGACAGTTGCGGACCTCCTCATGCCAGGTACCTCATCTTGGAACATTGATCTCATAAAAAGAGTGTTACCTGCATATGAAAAAGTAAATCCTCAAAATTAAATCTAGCAAATAAAGCACCCCAGACAAGTGGGCAAGGCTACCATCTAAAGGTAGAATTTACACCACAAAATCAGGGTACCATAAAAGTCAATCAGTGGATTCTAGACAAACCTCCCTCCCATGCAACTCACAGAGCTCTCACCTGTTCAATTGGCAAACAAATATCTGGAGTGTCAAGACTTCCCCGAAAACAAAACTTCTGATGTGGAAGATCGTACAACAAGCCATCCCGGTGGGAATTAACCTTACCCACCGTAAAACCTCGGAGAATGTTAATTGCCCACATTGCAATGAAGTTGAATCCGAGCTTCACTTGTTCTTCACTTGCCCCTTTGCGGTCAAAATTTGGAGTAAGGCTCTTTTCAGCAAAATTTTCTCCCCCCAATTGGTGTCCTCAGCCCCTGTAGGAATTACGACAGTTAACCGAATGATATGTCTACCACCAACCGGGATTAGGGGCAGTCCCCTGGCCCCATGGATCCTCTCGATACTATAGACAAAACGTAATAAGCTGATATTCAACAAAGAACAGACCACAGCGTAAGATGCTCTTCAGGTAGCTATCATCAGGGCGAAAGAATAGCAACAAGCTCAATTAGGAAAACTATAAAGCTCCAACATCCCAAAGGCAAACCCCATCGAATCGGGCACACCGAAGCGATAACATGATTACCTGCTTCACAGAAGCTTCGTGGTTATCAGAACTAAAAGCGGGACTTGGCTGGGTCTTCAAAGATCACCATGACCAAATCCTCCAACAAGGTTCAGATCTTGTGGACCATGTCCACTCCCCCTTGATGGCCAAAGCGTTGGCAACTCTTACTGCAGTAGAAGTTGCAATCGCTTTGGGTTTCACACACCTTTCGTTTGCCTCGAACTCTCAGATGTTAGTCAAAGCTTTGAATTTGAAACTCTGCTTGAAGGAACTTCACGAGATTCTCCACAATATCCTGGATCTATCAAGTTATTTCACTGTTTGTAATTTTTATTATATCCCTAGAAACAAAAATATGATCGCATATGCTCTAGCAAAGAATGCTCTTACTATATCCCTCTTGTGTAGGTGAAACATCGTTTTATCAATTTAAGAGTTTGGTTGTCCAAAAAAAAAAAAGAATCTTATAGTAGACCAACGAGGAGCAATTTTGCCAAGATTAAATAAAATCCCTTCTTGGTACTTTAATGCACATTGTTCTTTGGAAGACTAGCTCATGAGGTAATCTACCTTGTTGAGAAAAAAAATAAGTTACGGTCACGCGAGTGATATGTATAATTGATTGACATGTATAATTGATTGAAAGGGCAAATGAGAGTTGTCTTCAACTCTTCATGTAGAATATGTAGATACTTATGATGTGGGATTAGTTTAATTGGAAAAAGATCTAGTTTCTCCGAGACGGAGAAATGAGCGGATGGACTAGAATTCGCACAAATTTATATGCGTAAGGATGAACATAAAATAGTGAGAAACTTTTTGATGTCAGTTTAAATCTCTTTTAGTATCGTATATGTATGTAGGTGTGAGATCGAGAATTCATTCCACTAGCCCATCCTCTTTTACTAGATGTAGTTAAGAGGTATTGATACGGAATACATATTCTTTGACAGGTTGTCAAATACTTGAGGTCGTCGACTAAATCATGTTTTTGACATATGGAACATAACATTAGTATTCCTGGCTTGGCAAGATAGCTAATTATTGGAACACATCACATTCATCGAAGTAAAGCATGTATTTCATGATTAAATAAGGCATGAATCTCACATTCATCGAAGTAAAGCATGTATTTCATGATTAAATAAGGCATGAATCTCTAGTGAAATCTAGTGGCGAAGCTTGGAAATCAGTTCATCAGCGTCAAAAATTTTTTTAAGAGATCAGTTCTGCTATTTTACAATGACCAAATTAATTTTTGTGTAAAAATTTAACTAATTTTAAAAATTCACCAGGATCAATTGACCACATATGCTTCTACATTACCTCTGCCCTTGGTGACATGATGTGATATTTCCCAGTTCACAAGTTCTCATTTGGTTTAATATATTGAGTTTGTAATGTTTGGTTGTTGTTTTCAGTTTGTACTTTGTCCTTACAAACTCTTATGTATCGTTCTTTTACCCAATTGACGAATAAATTAATTAAAAAATATATCTTCTTTTTTACTCTCATTTTCTCTCTTCCTTCCATCATCATCATCCATAACCATGAATCCAAATCCTATAAGGTGACCCTTTGATAACTCTCTAATTTATATGTTTTTAGCATCTTTTTTTGTCCATATTTTGCATTGTTCATACCTCTAACTTAGCATTTTTAGGTCACTAACTGTAGGAATTCACTTTTAGACCATTTAGGGTGTTGCATTTCTGCATTTACATATTTTGGATGAAAACAGGTGCTAAAGAACCAAAAATGGGGCGAAAACAAGGACAATCCGAGCATGTACCCGAAGGAGCCATCGAGCTGCAAGAACAAGTTCGAACCCCAACACGATCGAGGAGGATCCGAGAGCATGAAGAACAACCCGAAGATCCACCCGAGGAGTAACCCGACTTCACCCTCGTGTACCCTATTGAGTAGACCATCGAGCAGGTCTGGGAAGCTAGGTCAAAAGGGTTTCCATATATAAACCCTCTCCTCTCCTAGCTCGCAAGGGAGCACGCCGCAGACCCTCAAACCAGAGAGCGAGAGCTTCTGTGAGAGAACTGAGCGACTCAAACATTTTCCTTTTCGTTTTGCATTTTTATTTCATAGTTTTTATAGTTTTCTTAGATTTCTATCCTGTACTCTTTCTACTCTACTCTATCTTTTAATACAATGCAAGTTTTATTCATTTTCGTTATTTTGTTCCTTGTTATCATGTCCGAGTAGTGTAGTAAAGTTTCTAGGGATGGGATAGATGATTTTGTGTTCTTGATCGGTTAGGATGCCTTAGTTTGATTGTAAATGATTGATAGATTTCCTTCTAGGTTGGTGTTCTTAATGCTGTCAACAGACCGAGAGGTTGAGATTAGATCTAGGGCGTTTCAGCGACCGAGAGGTGTAGATGAGATGCGTGAATTAGCCAATGCTAGAGGTTTACTTGACTCTGAGTAAGGGATTAGATGAGTTTGAGTTTACTGACAATAATGAATCGTTCTTAATGCATGCTTGTTCATATTGCTAGTGCGAGAGTGTGGTAAGTGATCAAGGTTGATTGTTGCTAGTGCGAGAGTGTGGTGACAAGGTTTTAGAGATTCATTGTCTAGGAAATAATTGCTTGAGGCATGTAAGGCATCTGTACTGGTCTAGAATACTTAGGATTCGATTACCCCATCCTTAGGAGCTTTCATATTTTATTTGTTTACATTTTCTTTACTTACTCGACCACTTACCTGATCAGGTACACGATAACCTGCATCGAGTAATACCTCGAGCTGTTCATATCTCATTTGCTTACTCGATCACCCCACTCGATCTTGTACTCGACTGCTTGCATCGAGTGCTTAGGTCGTGTGGTTTCTTTGTTTATATTCCTTTCTTTTATTTATTTTAGGACTGTTAGAACAAAAACCATATCTGCTTGGCTTGACTTGTATTGTCCTGATCATATCCTTCCTGCTAGCAATAAACAACCATTTGGATTGATAACCTTTGTACTACAACTGCATAGGGAATTGATACCCTGGGTGAAAACCCCCTACTATCAATTTGGCGTTGTTGCCATTTGGTTGATTTCATTTTGCTACGTTTAGGATTTCAGCACTTGCTAGATCAAGTTCTTTTGTTTATATTTGGTTCGGATCCTGGCTTGTTTGCTTTCGCATCGTTTGTTTTGAATCTCAGGTACAACCCGAGTACCCACCTGACCCGTCACTCGATCACCTGGATCGAGTTGATCCTCGTGTACACACTCGGACAACTACCTATGCATGCAAACACGATCCAAAGATAGTCAGAACCTGAGTCCTTTCATCGATAACATCGACAGACCTAGGCTCCTCAGACAACAACAAGTTCAACCAGAACCAGCAATCATTGAGGAGACGATGAATAATCAGAACGGTCCACCAGCTCCTCAAGCAAGGACCAATATCAGAGCAGGAGATGCTCTAACTACACACACTCAAAGGAATGGCATTGTGCCACCAACTGTGCAGAACAACAATTTTGAGATCAAGAGTAGTCTCATCCAGATGATACAAAGTAATAAGTTTCATGGATTGCCAATGGAGGACCCATTGGATCATCTGGAAGAATTTGATAGGCTCTGTAGCCTCACTAAGATCAATGGAGTCAGTGAAGATGGATTCAAGCTCAGGCTTTTCCCATTCTCTTTGGGAGACAAAGCATACATCTGGGAGAAATCGCTCCCTAAGGAGTCCATCACCACTTGGGAAGCGTGCAAGAAGGCATTCCTGGCCAAATTCTTCTCCAACTCCAGAACCGCAAGGCTGAGAAATGACATTTCCGGCTTTGTTCAAAAGAACAATGGAATGTTCAGTGAAGCTTGGGAACGTTTCAAGGGATACATTACCCGATGTCCACATCACGGCTTCAACAATGCTTCATTGCTGAGCACACTTTACAGAGGAGTGGTCCCCAAGATACGGATGTTGCTTGACACCGCAAGCCATGGCAACTTCCTCAACACAGATGTCGATGAAGGTTGGGACCTAGTGGAGAACTTGGCTCAATCTGATGGCAACTACAATGAGGAATATGATCGCTCTGTGCGATCTACAGGAGAGGAAGATGCCAAGTACAAGAGGGACATGAAAGCCCTCAATGACAAGCTCGACAAGTTCCTCAACCAGCAGAAGCATGTTCATGCCCTATCAGAGGAAGAGCAGTTTCTACAACAAGATGGGGAGACTACACAGATAGAGGATGTTAACTACATAACCAACCAAGGAGGTTACAACAAAGGGTACAACAACTACAAGCCAAATCCGATTGTGCCTTACCAAACCCGATACACAGCCCGATACCACCATCAAGTTCGTCATCGCTGGATTTACTCTCACTAATGCATACAACCCTATCCACTCAGAAGACAGAAACGATTCACATTAATACATGATTCAACAATCTTGCTTGTCGTTTGTCAGCCAATTTTCAACAATTGCACATCAAGTTTGATGCCTTAGGATCTCGAATTCAGGTGATTACGGATAACTCGGCTTCCACCTCAACAAGTCACACAGAGTCTGCAAACGCGATCGCTTTACGCAGTGGCCGACAATTACCCCCGAGAACAGTACCACTGGACATCACTGAGGACAACAATGATATAGATGGGGAGGATCTCGGTGAACCGATCGTTTCTGCTGAACCCCCAAGCCACTCCCCAGCACAACCCGATGCTCAACCTGATCCATCACCCGACCACACCACTCAGATAGGTGATCGGGTTGACCCTCAGGTAACTCCGCCTCTTGCAGACAAACCAGGAAGAGAAAAGCAAAAAGAAAGGAGATTCATTCCCCCACCTTACAAGCCACCTCTGCCGTTCCCTGGACGATTTCGCAAGGAACCCTTGGAGAAGTACAAAACACTGTTCGAGAAACAGATGCAGGAACTCGAACTTCGCATGCCCCTTATGGATGCTTTCACCTTGATACCTCCTTACCAGAAATTCCTGAAAGAATGCAGTCATGGAGCGAATCAAGCAAGTTCAAGGGATGATTATACTCAATCATGGGTGCAGTGCCATAATTCAGAGAACTGCCGCACCTAAGAAGCGGAGCGACCCAAGATCATTTACTTTACCTTGCTCGATCGGACCATTGAAGTTCGGAAGATGTCTTTGCGATTTGGGGGCGTCAGTCAGCTTGATGCCACTTACTGTAGCTAAACGTCTCGGATTCGAGAAATTCAAGCCTACCGATATCCAACTGCTTCTGGCTGATCGAACTACGAGGTTGCCAAGCGGAATTTTGGAAGACTTGTCGGTCAAAGTAGGGTCAGTAGACATACCAACCGACTTCGTGGTTTTGGAAATGGATGTGGAGCCAAGGGATCCGCTTATCTTAGGACGACCATTCTTAGCCACCGCAGGAGTAATGATTGATGTAAGGAACGGGAAGATCGATCTGAAGCTCGGGGAAGACCTCACTATGCAGTTTGACATTTGGGAAACTATGAAAAAACCTACGATAGCTGGGCAAACCTTTTGTATAGAGGGATTAGAAAAAATGCGTGAGGAGGCATTTGAGGAGATTGCGTAGGGGATTGTTTACAAACGGCACTGACAAATGATGGTAAGGAGGGGTTCGTGCATCAAGAAACAGAGCTCTACAAGGAATTGCTTGATACTTCTCTGGATGTCATCGAACCGGAAATAAGTGAGGACATGAAAGAAGCTGAAAAAGAGGGAGTGATACTCGACAATAGAAGCTGGGAAAAGTCAGTGGTCAACTCCTACGTCATGTCCTGCAGCTGCTCGACACCAACCAACCCGGACACTAACCCGATCACCCCATCAAGTAGATTGATCGAGCACAACCTCGAGCAGCAACTCCAAACCACCGACGATTGGTCCGAATCTAAGGCACCTAAAGTGGAACTAAAACCTCTTCCATCCGGGCTAAGGTACGCTTTCTTAGGCCCTAATTCCACTTATCTAGTGATCATAAATTCTAGCCTACCTGAAAAGGAATTGGATTTGCTTTGCACCCGATTAAGAAACTATAGGAGAGCAATAGGCTATACTTTAGATGATATCAAGGGTATATCCCCTGATCTTTGCACCCACCGGATAAATCTTGAGGATAAATCGTACTCTAGTGTGGAACCTCAGCGTCGGCTAAACCCGAACCTGAAAGAGGTGGTGAAAAAGGAAATTCTGAAGCTGCTCGATGCTGGAGTTATCTACCCTATATAAGAAAGCACTTGGGTATCCCCGGTGCACTGCGTTCCGAAGAAAGGAGGAATCACCATCGTCAAAAACGAAAAGGATGAGATGATTCCAACAAGGACGATAACTGGTCATCGAATGTGTATCGACTATAGGAAGCTCAACGCAACCTCTAGGAAGGATCATTTCCCCCTGCCTTTCATCGAACAAATGCTGGAACGGCTGGTTAACCATCCGTACTACTGCTTCCTAGACGGGTATAGTGGATTTTTCCAAATCCCAATTCACCCTGCTGACTAGGAGAAAACTACCTTCACCTGCCCTTACGGTACTTTTCCCTACAGGAGGATGCCTTTCGGTTTGTGCAACGCCCCCGCGACTTTCCAAAGGTGCATGACATCTATCTTCTCGGATTTAATAGAAGAAACGGTAGAGGTTTTTATGGATGACTTTTCAGTATATGGAGCTTCTTTCACATCCTGACTGTCGAACTTCTGCAAGGTGCTGAAAAGGTGTGAAGAAACCAATCTAGTTTTAAACTGGGAAAAGTGCCACTTTATGGTCCAGGAGGGAATAGTTTTGGGGCACAAGATCTCAGAAAAGGGGATAGAGGTCGACAAAGCCAAGATCAAAGTAATGGTTAAGCTGAAACCTCCCAAATCAGTGAGAGATGTCAAAAGTTTTTTAGGACACGCAGGATTCTACAGGCAATTCATTAAAGACTTCTCTAAGATCGCACGACCGTTAACACGGCTACTTTGCAAGGAAGCAGAGTTTATTGTCGACAAGGACTGTTTAGATGCCTTCAACAAGATAAAGGAGGCTTTGGTGAGCGCACCAATAGTTCAAGCTCCTAACTGGGACCATCCCTTTGAGATTATGTGTGACGCGTCAGACTACGCTGTGGGAGCGGTACTAGGTCAGAAAATAGATAAAAAGCTCCACGTGATCTACAACGCCAGCAGAACTATGGACGATGCCCAGACTAGGTATGCGACAACTGAGAAGGAACTCCTTGCTGTGGTTTTCACATTTTAAAAGTTCAGAAGCTACTTAGTCGGTTCAAAGGTAATTGTCTACACGGATCATGTCGCCCTATGGTACATCTACTCAAAAAAGGACACCAAACCTAGGCTCCTCAGATGGATCCTTCTTCTGCAAGAATTCAACATAGAAATCCTGGATAAAAAAAGGAATTAAAAACGGGGTAGCAGACCATCTGTCCAGAATGAGAATCAAAGATCCACTCCCAATAGACGACTCAATGCCCGAAGAAAGACTGATGCACATCGCCTTCTTGGAGGAAATGAGCCACACGATAGCTTACTCGATCCCCGAGTCAGCAAGGTCGATCGATTTCATGGCAATCGAGTCGGCTAAGCTCCCATGGTACTCAGACTTCGTGAAGTACTTGGTGTGCGGGGAAATTCCTAAGGACTACGACGCTCAAAGAAAGAAGAAATTCTTCAGGGATGTCAACAACTACTACTAGGACGAACCTTATCTCTACAAAAAAGGGACGAATGGCCTGTTCAGACGATGTATAGCAGATGAGGAAGTTCAAGGAGTACTAGAGCATTGTCATGGGTCCGCCTATGGAGGACATTTTGCCACCTTCAAAACAGTCCAAAAGATACTCCAAGCTGGTCTTTGGTGGCCAACAATGTTCAAGGACGCACAACTCTTCATAGCAAAATGTGATTCGTGCCAGAAAATGGGTAACATAGGTCGACGTAATGAAATGCCTCAGCAGCCGATCTTAGAAGTCGAAATTTTTGATGTCTGGGGAATAGACTTCATGTGACCCTTCAACCCACCCTCGAATGGAAACATGTACATCATAGTGGCAGTCGATTATGTCCCGAAATGGATAGAAGCAATCGCCAGCCCGACGAATGATCACAAGGTCGTAATGAAGATGTTTAAAAGCATCATTTTCCCGAGATTTGGAATCCCAAGAGTAGTAATCAGTGATGGAGGAACCCACTTCATTAACAGGGTTTTCGATGGATTGTTGAAAAAGCACGGAGTCAAGCATAAAGTCGCGACAACTTATCACCCGCAAACCAGTGGACAAGTGGAAGTAAGCAACAAACAGATCAAAGCGATACTAGCCAAAATCGTGGGAATCACAAAAAAAGATTGGGCATTCAAGCTAGATGATGCGCTATGGGCCTATAGGACCGCCTATAAAACTCCGATTGGGCGGACACCTTTCCAGATCCTCTACGGAAAAAACTGTCACCTTCCTGTCGAGGTTGAATACAAAGCAATGTGGGCGACCAAGCTGCTGAATTTGGACATAAGGACTGCCCAAGAAAAGAGAGTAATGGATCTCCATGAACTCGAGGAGATATGGCTGGAGGCTTATGATAATTCGAGGATCTACAAGGAAAGAACCACGGCTTTTCACGACAAGAAGATTCGACACAAGGATTTAAAAGCTGGAGACAAAGTCCTTTTGTTCAACTCGAAGCTTAGGATATTCCCTGGGAAGCTCAAGTCTAGATGGTCAGGACCTTTCGAAATTAAGGAAGTTCTTCCCTATGGAGCAGTCACTCTGCTAGGTAAAAGTAAGAATGAATTCACTGTGAATGGGCAAAGAGTAAAGAAATACATGGCAAATGAGAGCACAGAGGTGGAATCATCTCTGCGCCTCGACGATCCCGCGCCAGTCTAAGACGAATTGAAACTCAAGCTTATGGACTATTAACAAGCTCACTTGGGAGGAAATCCTAAAGGCAGGTCTGTAAATATGATTTATATTTTTTTTTCATTCTATGTTTTTCGTCGCACTACCCGATTCCCTACCCGATGAGCTACGCGATCCCACCCTCAATCAACCCCTCGGATGCTGGTCCGAGTAAGTCGTCCGTGCGCATTTCTGAGTTCTCTGACGAGCAAACACCGGCACGTGCTGAAGCCGGAGACGACCCAAGCTACACGTTGGCGAGTATGGAGGCTTCTGAAACCTCCTTCTTCACCAACCCATGAGGTACCACTTTCATCCGATCCTTGTAAATAACATTGCATTTAGTTTATTTCATTTTGTGTGGTTCTTGGATTCTTTTTCCAACTTTTATTTACACAGAGACTGTGTAATTTAAGTTTGGGGGGAGGGTCCTAGAATGTATTTAACATTGTGTTTTATTTTCTTAATTTTATTATTTCTAATCTTTGCATGCTAGTTTTATTCATTTGAGTTTGCATCTTTTTGCATTCAAAAACAAAAAAAAAAATTGAAAATTTAAAAAAAAAAAAAAAAAAGAGTGTCCATGTAGTTGCATTTACATATTAGGATTGAGTCTAGTTTGTTTCATATAGGATTGTTGCATTTGCATCTTAGGGGACAATGATTAAAACTACCTTGTTTAAAATCAAACCTTAGGATTGAAGCTATAGCCCTTAGTCACAGTTCATTGTTGCTATATCAATCTTTGGAAAAAAATGAAAAATCTTTGCTAAGAACCTTGTGTATTTTGAATGCTTCCTCCACTTGGTTGAACATTAGAACATCTCTATATTATTGGATTTAATTTGAACTTTAATTGTCTTGCTTATGGAACTTGAATACTTGCTCATGGTAACTCTAAACTCGGGTTAGCATTCTATTTTACCAATCTTTTCGTTTAACCCGATTCATTTGTCCTACTCATGAACCCAAACTTTTCTTTCAAACCTTTTTGTGAGTTGTTGAGTGAGGCCTCTTTCATTGTGCTATAGGTTGTGAAACCTTGAGAGTATTGAGAACTACAAAGAACTGCCTCTTGATTTAGCTAAGTTAGAATTTGAACTAGCTAATAGATTCGTTTTTGAAAGATAGGTGGTTAGAATGTTTATTTGGGGTTGGGTTGTGGAATAAAAAAAAAAAGAGGAAGAAAAAGTCCCTAAGGTTAGAGTCAATTAGCTCTAAGTCTCTAAAAAAAAAAGAGAAAAGCTCTTGCTATAATCTCCTAGAAAGAAAGAAAAAAAAATATATATTCATATTAGGAGTTTAGCAAAGAAAGAAAAGAGAAAAAAAAAAGAGAGAGAGCTAGAAGTTTAAAGTCTAAAAGTCTAAACCTTAGGGGTTTAATAAAAAAAAAAGAGGTGAATGAGAAAAGGGTAGATCATCAAGAGTTAAGTTTTGTATGCCCAAATTGTTCTTAGTCTTAGATAGTTTTCACAACTATCTAGCATTCCTTCTTTTGAGAGAAAACCACCCAAAGAATCTGTTTGAAACCACCTTACTAAAAAGCCTTACCCTTAAACCAATTGAGCTTGATTCACCTTCCATCTGCAAGAATTCGCCAAACACTTAATTGAATGTGAAAGAGATGTTCTTTATCTTTAGTTGGAGGTTGAACTAGATCGATGCATGATAATAAGCATAGAAAAATATTTATAAGTATGTTAATTGATCTTAGCACCCTTAAACTATCTTTAAGGACTATAGCTTGAATCATTCGCTTAGCATCTTAAGGTTATGAGTCCCCACTTTAAAACCGCACCCTCTTACTTCCTTGCTAGAGGACTAGTAAGATTTAAGTTTGGGGTCTGATAACTCTCTAATTTATATGTTTTTAGCATTCTTTTTTGTCCATATTTTGCATTATTCATACCTCTAACTTAGCATTTTTAGGTCATTAACCGTAGGAATTCACTTTTAGACCATTTGGGGTGTTGCAATTCTGCATTTGCATATTTTGGATGAAAACAGGTGCTAAAGAGCCAAAAATGGGGAAAAACAAGGACAATCCGAGCATGTACCCAAAGGAGCCATCGAGCTGCAAGAACAAGTCCGAACCCCAACACGATCGAGGAGGATCTGAGAGCATGAAGAACAACCCGAAGATCCACCCAAGGAGTAACCCGAATTCACCCTCGTGTACCCCATCGAGTAGACCATCGAGCAGGTCTGGGAAGCTAGGTCAAAAGGGTTTCCATATATAAACCCCCTCCTCTCCTATCTCGCAAGAGAGCACGCCGCAGACCCTCAAACCAGAGAGCGAGAGCTTCTGTGAGAGAACTGAGCGACTCAAACATTTTCCTTTTCGTTTTGCATTTTTATTTCATAGTTTTTATAGTTTTCTTAGATTTCTATCTTGTACTCTTTCTACTCTACTCTATCTTTTAATACAATGCAAGTTTCATTCATTTTCGTTATTTTGTTCCTTGTTATCATGTCCGAGTAGTGTAGTAAAGTTTCTAGGGATGGGATACATGATTTTGTGTTCTTGATCGGTTAGGATGCCTTAGTTTGATTGTAAATGATTGATAGATTTCCTTCTAGGTTGGTGTTCTTAATGCTGTCAACAGACCGAGAGGTTGAGATTATATCTAGGGCGTTTCAGCGACCGAGAGGTGTAGATGAGATGCGTGAATTAGCCAATGCTAGAGGTTTACTTGACTCTGAGTAAGGGATTAGATGAGTTTGAGTTTACTGACAATAATGAATCGTTCTTAATGCCTGCTTGTTCATATTGCTAGTGCGAGAGTGTGGTAAGTGATCAAGGTTGATTGTTGCTAGTGCGAGAGTGTGGTGACAAGGTTTTAGAGATTCATTTTCTAGGAAATAATTGCATGAGGCATGTAAGGCATCTGTACTGGTCTAGAATACTTATGATTCGATTACCCCATCCTTAGGAGCTTTCGTATTTTATTTGTTTACATTTTCTTTACTTACTTGACCACTTACCTGATCAGGTACATGATAACCTGCATCGAGTAATACCTCGAGCTGTTCATATCTCATTTGCTTACTCGATCACCCCACTCGATCTTGTACTCGACTGCATGCATCAAGTGCTTAGGTCGTGTGGTTTCTTTGTTTATATTTCTTTCTTTTATTTATTTTAGGACTGTTAGAACAAAAACCATATCTGCTTGGCTTGACTTGTATTGTCATGATCATATCCTTCCTGCTAGCAATAAACAACCATTTGGATTGATAACCCTTTGTACTACAACTGCATAGGGAATTGATACCCAGGGTGAAAACCCCCTACTATCACCCTTCTTCTACCCATTAGAGCTTGTCGTTTTTTTGTATCCAAGAGATATAAGCTCCTACGATCTTATTGATATGTATTCATATATACCATATTTTATGTATTGCTTTAGAAAATTATCACAACCCAAACATACTACATTTTTTAGGTATATAGGAGGTACTAAATTAGTACCATTCTATTAGCTTAAGAAGATTTTTTTTTTGTTTTGCTAATCTACAGATCATGAAAATTTTCAAATAAAAATGAGAAAAAAACTAAAATTAAAATTTTGGTATTTACTTAAAATTGTTGTATCTATTTGGTTCATATGGACTTATTTGGTCTGAATCATCAAATAATTTTATATTGAGTTGTGACCATGCAAGATTCAAGTTGTGTATATTGCAAAAGTAAACCAATGTATGTACATAGAAGCAAAGTTAGGGTTCAAGAAACATGTATGATGTATGCAAAAGGCTGAAGCTGCAGGACGCAGCACATGGCGCAGGGTTGAGAGCATACAGTAGTGCACAAAACCACTAGAAAGGAGCAAAAGCTAGGGCAAGGACCGAGGGCTGAAAGCTGAACATAACCTAGTATAGGTTTAAGTTGCCTCCATAGTACTTTGATGACAAATAAACAATGGAACTGCTTCCTTGGAGATTCTAGAGGTGTTTCAGTGGTAATACATGGAAGGGAGAGTTGAACCATAGATAGAGAGAGAAGAAGAACTTTCTTACATGTCTAGCACGTGTCTGAACATTTCTAAAAAAATATTAACAACACAAATCATCTTATAGACATCATTGCTAAAAGTAATAAAGTGTACCTAATTGTTCAAATCCAAAAAAAATATTTTACAAAATAAAATTTTTGACCATTAAAAATTTACTTACATGTCTAGCACATGTATGAAAAATTAGAGAATTCTTCTCGAACTAACAAAATTCCTAACAAACCATAATGATTACAAGATTCTCAATTCTTCCAACTCATAAGTAAAAATGACTATTTTATCCTTGAACAGTTAATTTGGACTATTATTTTAAAAATCCTAAATTATAAGAGTACCCTTATTGTCGTATTTATTGCATGTAAATGTTTTTTTGTAGCATTTATAGCTACAAAAAAGTATTTTCAATGAAGTAAATTTTTTTAATCTTATTTTTGTTTTTTTAATCTTGTTTTTTTTTACATTTATATAGTTTTCGATCAATGATTTTTCTTTTTATCTCTTTGTCCTTTTGTATTTTTGATCTCAACCAAAATATTTCTTGATCTCATATCTAGAGTTAATCAACTTTTCGATAGTCTTAAAGTTTGAGTTGGTATTGAAAATGGGGTTGCCGATGAACATCTACGATGATAATCTCATTAACTCTCACTGATTTCATATTGATGATGTATCTTATGAACAAACAGATTATTTCAAATCTCTTGGTGATAGTTTAACTCTATCTTCTGGTAATGGATGGACTCAACCTTCAATCTGGAACTGTGACAGAATTTGCGACAGAGACTCCATTTGTGAAAGAAATTAGAACCTAAAATTATGAATTGGAGATTGAATCTCCGAATTTTTGTCTCACTTATCATTATTGTGGGGTTGTTAGGCATATTAGGCCAAGGTGTTACATTTTTTTGAGGGAGATAAATCAAATGGAGAAGGTTTATGATGTGATATTTCATGTTCCAACATGTTATCATTATGAATTTCAAGGACATACTAAACAAAATTGTTTCAGATTCATTCGAGAATTCAGTCATGAAGGTATAATATGCAAGAAGATTTTTATTAGGAAAGATGATTTATGTGGAGATGGTGCACTAGGATATCGACCTCGTATTGAAAAGCGGAAAGAATTTTCAAGTGTTTTGACCATGTTTTGACTCAAGCAAGGAGGAATGATGATGTGGTTGTGATGTTTGTTTTTGAGCTATAATTGTTGAGTTCACAACCATTGTCAAAAAAGAGAGAATGAAGATGTAATTTTTCTGCCTGATGCACCTTCTTGTGACACAAGAAGTTATACAAGATGTTGACGTTTTGTATACGTGTCTAGTTTCTAGAAAGTTTATGAAGACAAGATAAGAGATGGTTTAGAGGATGAAACAAATGGAAAAGGACTATTTTATATTTTATAAAATTGGAGTTTGAAAAGGAAAAAAAAAACAGTAAAAAGGAGAAAAACAAACTTTTCTTTATGGAATATGGGAATTTTCTCTTATGTGATTAGGAAGAAAATAATGATTATATAAGGAGGTGTAGAGGTAATAAAGCTAAGGTACAAAGAACAATCTTAAAGAGCTTTTGGAGAGTTTGTGTAACAAAGTATCGTGGTTTAATGCTTAAAAAGTGTATATTTCAAAAATAAACGAAAACCAACCTTCAAATTTACAAAAGAAAAATTTATATTTGTTATATTATTTTGTTTGTGTGATCAAGTTAACGTACTCGTTGGAATTGAAGTCTAGGTTCATAGGGAGTTTTTGAAAAAACCCGACCCGTTTTTTTTTCTTAATACAATAATGACTAGTAATTCCATATTCACTAACAACCTAACCCCAATCAATACAACTAGCGGATAACAACCAATATCATTAATCCAATAATCATTAAATGAATAAATGAATAACAACATTCCAACAATGCCAATAATGTAACCAAAGTCATAGAACCAGCAATCTAACATTCGTTCTAGACAACATTATTCATTTTTACCAACCTAACAGAAGCATACAAAACAAAACCGAGCCGTTAGAACATCCTCCTCTTCATTGCCTTGATTCCACGATCACACCTTATATTTACCTATACCACAAACAACAATTTAGATGCATGAGTACTGTCACAAATACTTAGTGAGGCAATCCACCCATCTATCCAGCTATAAACACAAGCAATAAGATCTCTACATGCCACAATCAACAAAACAAACCAGGCAATACACAAAGGAACCAAATCATCAGCCGCCTGTTCACTACAAGAAAACAGGTGATTAGCGACTATAAATAGCGACTACATATGAAGTCGCCAAAAATAACGACTACATAGTGACAAATTGGCGGCTATTTTGTGACTACAGGAAATTAGTCCTTACTGAGTCACTCTATAGCAACTAACTGATTCAGTCGGTACGGTGGTCGTATTTTAGCGACTACGGGGTGACTATTTTGTTGATGGAATTATGTCGTCGCCAAATAGTCGCAACAATAACGACTATGTTACCGACCACATAAGGTAGTCGTATATTTGACGACTGCACGACGACTTATGCGGCGAGTCATTACAGAGTCATCTAGTAGTGGCGAAATAGTCGCAAAATTAACGACTTCGGTACCGACCACATTAGGTAGTCGTATATTGGGCGACTACACGGCGACTCATGCGGCGAGTCATTACATAGTCATCCCGTAGTCGCTAAATGGTCGCAAAATATAGTTAAAAAATGTGTTTTCCATGTGGGGGTTGGTGTACCAACTTTTATTAAGTAGTCGCCAATTAGTCACCTAGGAAAGTCTATAAAAACGAGTTGCACTCATTTGTTCTCTTCATTCTAAGACAAGTCACTTTCCTTTCATAAAAAAAAAATTCTAAATAAAAAAAAAGAGTTTAGCTTTATATAATCTTATATTTTCTCCCAAAAAAATTAAAATATTCATAATATATATATATATATATATATATTTATAATGGCGGGATATTACAATTATGGTGGTAATGGCGGTAATTATTGGGAGTGGATGTACAAGAGGTTCGATGAAGTGACAGGAAATTTTTCATCTGAATTCGAAGTGGGGGTGGACCAATTCTTATCGTTTGCAAGTAACCAAGATATAGTTCAGAATAACGGGGGTAAGTTTCTCTGTCCATGTAGTGTTTGCAAGAAAAATAGATGTCTCTCGGGTAGAAGAGTTATGAGTCATCTGTTTAGTAATGGATTTATGCCAGATTATTATGTTTGGTATAACCACGGAGAAGAAATCAATTTGGATATAGGAAGTAGTTACACTGATATGACGTATGATGGAAGTCATGAAGAAATTGGTAATGTAGTAGAAGATCCATATGTGGATATGGTGAATGATGCATTACGTAATAATGTGGGTTTAGATGATAATTATCATCAAAATGATAGTTATGAGAATGTGGAAGAACCGGTACAAAACCATTCGCAGAAATTTTACGACTTGTTAGATAGTGCAAAAACTCCTTTATATGATGGTTGTCGTGAAGGTCACTCGCAATTGTCATTAGCTGGTCGAGTCATGCAAAATAAGGCGGAGTATAATATGAGTGAAAAGTTAGTAGATTCGGTTTGCGGAATTTTGACGGATTATTTACCAGAAGGCAACCAGTCTACCGGTTCACATTACGAGACAGAGAAATTGATGCGTAATTTGGGCCTTCCATATTATACAATTGATGTTTGTATTAACAATTGTATGATTTTCTGGAAAGAAGACGAAAAGGAAGAGACATGTCTATTTTGTGGTTAACCAAGATGGAAACTTAAGGAGGACCGACAGAGAACAAGAGTACCATATAGTCATATGTGGTATCTATCTATTGTTGATAGGTTGAAGAGAATGTATCAGAGCCAAAAGACTGCAACGACAATGAGATGGCATGCGGAGCACCAATCAAAAGAGGGAGAAATGAATCATCCTTCTGATGCGGCGGAGTGGAGATATTTCCAAGAGCTTAACCCTTGGTTTGCGGAAGAACCCCGTAACGTCTACCTTGGATTATGTACTGATGGGTTCAATCCATTTGGAATGTCTCGCAATTATTCGTTGTGGCATTTGATCTTGACTTCATATAATTTACCCCCTGGTATGTACATGAATACGGAGTACTTGTTTCTTACAATACTGAATTCTGGGCCAAATCATCTGCGAGCTAGCCTCGATATCTTCCTACTTACCGATGTTAAAGTGTGCTTTTAGAGTCTTTTTAGTCCTTTGTGAATTTTTACCGATGTTAGGTAGCTTTGGAGGGAATTTGGACGTTTTAAGTTGAAAATATGCATTTGGAGCTAAAAAATCAGTTGAAGCGTCAGAAGTTTGGCCTCAGACGAAGAACTTCCCACCGTTAGATCTTTCTCAATTTTGAACACAAGCTTCATGAAGATGTTATTGCGATTATTTCCAAGAGGTTCAATGAAAATCCAACGGTGAGATCAAATAGTTATGAGCAATACGGTGAAGATTGATCAGTCTGGCGAGCAGATGGAGCAGACACAGAAGAAGCACCTCACATCGACCGGTCTAAAAAGAGGATTGCTCTGGTGCGATCAAACTCTTTTTGTACTAGTAGATCCTGGAACCGGTAGATCAAACTCTTTTTGGACCAGTCGATCAAACTATTCTGATCGCACCAGCAATCCTCCATAATCACACCGTTGATCAAACTCTTTTTGGACCGGTCGATCAAACTCTTTTTGGGCCGGTCGATCAAACTTTTTCGATACCAGCTTGGTGTCGATTGAAACTCACTCCAGAATCCCAAAAATGGAACACATGTGTTTATATGCTCAAATTGTAATACCATAATGATACTAACTGCCTCGCAGTTGTAATACTTTAGGGGTCGAATCCATAGAAACTCTAAATGCACACAATAGACTTAATAATCTTTCAACTATGCTAAACAGAAATTATAATTTAAATAGCAATACGAAAACGTAATTAATGTTTTAAAATTTTAAATAGAGTAAAAGCTAGGCTTAGGGAATGATCTCAAGAAATTATGGAATATCAAATCAATCAATCAAACAGGATTCAATCAATTAAAAACCGTTCTTTAACTCTAAACTCAATAATAAAATAAATCAGTTCTCACTGAAAATATTATGTAAGTTTTTTTTTTTTTTTTTTTTTT
>NC_025694.1:23092453-23104644 GCF_000633955.1 Camelina sativa | reverse complement strand
TTTTTTTTTTTTTTTTTTTTTTTTGCTAAATATGTAAATATTATGTAAGTTTAAAACCAGAAAATCCAAATGTCTTGGTAAAATTCAAGTTAAAAACCAGTTTTGAAAACAAGTTCAGTTTGTTCACAAAATTACAAAATCAAATCTCTTTATAAAAAATAATTTTGCTCATCAAAGGTTTTTGTCAGGAAAATCAATTATATTCTTATATCAATTTCTTTTCCTAATTTATTAATTAATATGAAGAACAACCAAAACTGAAGAACATAGAAGAATATGAATCCAGAGAAATCAACAGATCTAATAAACCATAAAATTCCTAATGAGAATCCCTAACCCTAACAAGTGAATTACTCAGACATCATTGCAAAAACACAAATCAAAATCTGAATAAATCGCATTAAGAAATAGAATAGAGATGTAAGGGAGTTTGAAATCTCTCTCAGTAGGGTTGAGTTCTGACTTGTGTGTCCAAAAGCTCTCTAAAAATCTCTCAAAAGTTTGCAAGAAAATAAAGATTTAGGATTTCTAAGACCCTAAAATTCTATATATATCTCTAAAACACGTCACGGACTTAATATTGTAAATAGGGAAAACTTTGGGGCAACTTTGCAAAACTTCAGAACTTGAGAAACTCGGACTTGTCTTGCATTGCATAGTATGTCGATCAATGCCAACACCTGCATCGATCAATGCCAACACCTACATCGATCGATGCAGTCTTCTAAACTCATATCCAAGCTTCACAGCTTCAGTCTCAATGCTCGAACATGCATCAAATACTTCTATTTTGCTCTATTATGCTCCCATCCATGCCAATATGTACGTAGCCCTACAAAGACTCAAAAAGAATCTATAAATAAGACTTATATCATGGCTAAGAACATCTAAAAACCATGATATATCAATTTCCCTAGACTTAGCTTTTGCTTGCCCTCAAGAAAATCAAGAACTTAATCTGAGGAAAAGGTTTGAAAACGCAAAAACTCCTTTTCTTTTTAAAATAATGCCATGATCATCCAAACCTTCATTCATATGCTTAGCAGACAAAATCTGAATTGAACCACCATGTACTTCTCCATAGACATTCATAGCATCTCAAATCCAAATCAAATTCCACAACTTCCTCCATTAAGCCTTCATCGTTGGGTCTCATTTCCGTACAATACCATAACAAGGAAGACAAATTCTTTTACAACCTGTAGTACTCTTTCTCTCCTCCAGACTTATTCTATTCTTATCTTCCATCGAGCTTTTTATTATTTTCTTTTATCAAAAGTGTAGACAAATAGTGGGGTCATCGGCAATTTACCTACCCCTCATTTCCAAGCTTCGTGTGATCATTTGACTCAATAGTAGAATAATGGGGTCACAAGTAATTTACATACCCCTCTAAACTGATCAAAATTATATCATCTTTTTTTTTTTTTTTTTAAAACGAAGCTCTCAGGAAAAACATTCAAACTTGAATAAGGGTGAGGAGTACCAATTTTTTTCTGAAATCTTACTTGTCAGGTATGAACGAGGAGTCAAGCCCTATGAACATCAGTCTCCTTGATGAGATAAAAAGAAAAGCGCGTAAATATGGATTTTTCTGGTTCACTTGTCTGCCTTTGATTTTTCATTGGTGGGATTCGGGATTCAATCTAAAACATTAATCAACCAAGGCAGTACTCTAAAAAGAAAAAGCATAGCTCTCAACAAAAATTTTGACTCAATAAAACAACTTTCGGATTGACTCAACTAACACTCAAAAACAAAAATGTAGTTAGTAATTGCCTCCCCCAGACTTAAACAACATTGTCCCCAATGTTATCAAGCCGAAAGTTAGTGAAGAAAAATAGACAAAAACAAATAAGTATTGAAATTGTTAACAAAAACGTGTTACCAATCCGGATGTTCAGTGTCGACTGATGCATAGGTAGCATCGATTGATGCACTATGTGGATGCAGAGAGTTTGAACATAAATCCTGAGTTAGCTGTGATTAATTTCTTTTTCTCGTATTCCTTGGATGTTAACAATGCTAAGAATCACTCAAACACAAGATTAAACGTAACATGATAGGTAGAAGTTCACAATTCAATATAAATTCAAACTGACTGAAATCAAGAATTAAAATAACTCAAAGTGGAAAAGAAAAACCTATAAGTGGGTTTCCTCCCACTAAGCGCTTGTTTTTATTCATTAGCTTGAGTGTGCTAGAGCTCACGCAAGTGGCAGTGAATGCCTCCGAGAAGAATATCTCATCATCCAAGGTGGTGTATAAGCGTTAAGTGCATGGGATCTGCCAAGTACGCGGGGAACAACAGCAGGGCGGGACTTAGGTATGGGTGGGTTTCTTTTATGGCCTGCAAAATCATCAACAAAAGAAACTAGCACTATATGATAATCTCGTGGGTTGGCTTTTTATACCTTTGAAAGTCCAATTGATGATAGGATGGGGTTTGGGTTTAGGAGATGCATACATTTGCTTGACCTACAGACTCTGGAATGTGAAGTTGTGAGATGTCAGCTTCAAAATCGGTCTAGGAATTGCAGCTAAGGAATCAACTCGTGAATCTTTGGTTTTGGACAAATTTGGATTGACTCGTGGAGGTGTGTCGATCAATGTAACAGCTGCATTGGTCGATGCTGAGATTGTTGTTCGTGAGACTGCAGTTTGTGTTTCTTTGCTAATATCAAGAAGCAATAAACTAGCAACCTAACATCATCCTAATGACCCACTCTAGCATCCTAATAGGAACAAGACAAGACATCAACGAGCCACTAGAACATCCTCCTCTTCATTGCCTTGAATTCACAATCACACTTTGCCAACAAACAACAATTGAGATTCATGAGTAATATTACAAATACTCAATTAGGCAATCCTCCCATCTATTGAGCTATACACACAAGCAATTGAGATCTCTGAATGTCATAATGAACAAACAACAAGAAACCAAGCAAAACACAATGGAAACAAAGCATCAGACACCAGCTGAGAATGGTGTCGACCGACACCTGCTTAACATCTCCGGAAACCCTATTTTATGTCGACTAACACCTCCACATGGTGTATACTGACACTCGTTAGGGTTATCATGTCATCGTCTCATTGGTGTCGACTGACATCGATGCCGAGCTTTGATCTCCTTCGATCTTCAGCACCGATTTCTGCCTCCAAACACCTAACACACATCCAATCCATTCTCAATAATGATACCAAACCACATAAGACACAGAAAACACACAAACGTTCAAGGGAATCAATCAAATAACTCATAGAACACAAAATCAGATATTCTCAAGCTTAGAAAAGCCATGTTCATGCACGCACCTCTTTCAAATGAAGTTTATGACTAAAAACGACGAATCCAACACCACAACAAGTACCTCCCACGTTCCTATCCTTAGATCACCACTCCATAGGAAGGATCTCTCAAGAAAAGGAGTCACATGGAAACTTATCTCTCTTTCTTCTCTTTATGGAAACGACAAATGAGAGGTTACTAAACCCTCACGTCAACTTTCCACTTAAATAACATGGTTTAGGGATTATTAAACCCAACCGCTTCGATTCGATGATTTAAAAACCAAACCAGCCGAACCAAACAATTAATGGTGTCGACCGACACCCCTATTGATAGTGTAACATCCGTGAACAACCTTTGTGGTTTTGGAATAGGTGTTGATTGACACCCCTATTGTGTCCTGATGTAAGAAGGGGTGCTGAATTACCGGCTGTAGCAGTTGCTGAAGTACTACGTGACAGACTTCTTGATGTACAACCTGACGAACTTCCCGATAGACTGCCTGAAATACTTTTTGGAGAGAACCAGCTCGTACCAGTTAAGGAGAACTATGATATCCTTCCGATATGTGCAAGAATCAGAAACAAACATACTTTGGAGCTGACGACTGGAACTAGAAGTGATGCGGACATTCAACGAGCCGGAAGATCATATCGTTGGAATGGGACCGTTGCACTCTTTTTCCCTTATCTAGGGTTTTTCCCAATGGGTTTACCAAGAAATGTTTTTAACGAAGCAAAATCCTTCCACATATCCTCCTATTCATATTTTAAGGAGGAAGTTCAAAGAAAGCCACCCTTGTTTCGAGCTAGTTCAAGACATGGTTCAGGGAACCTTTCCACAAGTCAATTACCACTCAAAATAGATCTTTCCAGAAGTGGCTCAAACCAAATCATCCCTTGGCGTCCTGGAGAGCTTCACCACACATCTTATGATGCACCCTACCTCACTTGATTAGGCGGATCAAGTTAAAGTGCAACTTTCCTTATTTGTATTTGTTTGTCTTTATGACACAACAAACTTTTCCTTATTCAGTGTTGCGCCTTTGTGAAACTCTTAAGACCATCCAGAAGCTTCCTAGAATGTATCCAGATGTCCCAAGAAACCACAACTTCGGCCACAAGTTATCAAGACTCAAGGTGCATCACAACTTTCCCAATTTGGCCGATATTCTCATTCAGTTTCAAAAGATCATGATTTTCATTAATTGTTGTGATTTCTTTCTTTATTTTGGCATTTAGAAGTTGTACTTGAGCTCCTTTATAAGCTCTATTACTTTGTGCTTTGAGAGACACGTTTTTTGATTAATAAGAATTTCAGTTTGCTTCAACACTTTGTGTTTTGAAACAAATCATTGTTCTTGCGAGTTCTATGTAGTTTGTAGAGTTAAACAACTTAGGTTTCGTGTAGAGTCTCTGATACTTGCGAGGAATAGCCCTTGGATCATATTCTCTAGCCCTCGGTGTTGTGGATTCAGCATCAAACCGGTTACTCTCCATCAGATCGCTTCCGCCCAAGCTTCTAAGTCTTTGAGTTTGTGAGTCTTGTCTTGGTGGATTCCGAGGCTTGTATCATTGGTATCAGAGCTTAAACGCTCCTAACTTACCTGGTTATTTCGTTCCTTCTTTTTTTTATTTATTTAATTCAGTTTCAAAATTTCTTACAAAAAAAAAACATAAAAACAAAAATCTGTTTTTCGTTTGTTATTTTGCCTGAATTTTATAAAATTGAAAAAAAACAGAAAAAAATAATTTCTTTCTGTTTTAGCTTATATAAAGTCTTAAAAACCCATAAAAAAATTTGTTGTTATTTTTAAAATTCGTTTGCTATTTATGATTTGAATTCTGTTCTGATCTATCTCAGTTTTTGCTGTTTGGCTTGCTTAGTTCAGATATCTATTGATCTCTCTTGTTTATCTTTGAATTTTGCAAGGAACTATGGGTGACGAAAATCCTATCACACTAGAGACCATCATGACTACACTCACAACTATGGATATCAACATGACAACCATGTCAACACGGTTCACCCAACTGGAGCAAATGAACCAAAATGCACCACCACTCGGCCAAGGAAGGAACCTGCATCCTGAAGTTCAAGGAGGCAACTATGATCCTTATCAAGAAGAGGATCCACCAGACTTAGAACCTCAACAGAATCACGTGGCCTTTGATCAACCCAATCGACGAGCTCAAGGAGACCGAAACCGTGTTCGTAAAGATGAGAGAAACCTACAACCTGAAGTGAAGCTCACTGCACCTACCTTTGCGGGAAAAATTGATCCCTCATCTTACTTGGAATGGGAAAAGAGGATGGAGCACCTCTTTGAGTATTATCACTACACGGAGCCAAAAAAGATAGCCCTAGCTGTTGCAAGTCTCACGGATCATGCACTAGCATGGTGGGACAGAGAAGTAGCTGAGAAGAGGAGGCTTAGATACCAGCAAATCACACGCTGGCCTGACATGAAGTTTGAGCTTCGCAAAAGGTATGTACCACCTCATTACTACCGCGATTTACTAAAACAATTTCGTGCTTTGTTTCAGGAATATAGGAGTGTAGAAAACTATTATGAGGAATTTGAACTCATAAGAAGCCATCTCGAGCTTCAGGAGACAGAGGAGTCTCTCATGTCCCAGTTTGTAGATGGCCTCCAAGATTGTATACAATGCAAAGTGGAGACGCAGCCCTACCAATCCCTACAAGAAGTTCTACACCTCGCTATGCAACGTGAGCAACAAATCAAAAAGAAGACAAATCCTCGGACTAAAGCCAAAGACACCTCGTGGAGCCAACCACAACCCACAACGGTTCAAGCACCACCTCCGCAAAATATAGACAAAGGAAAATCCATTGTTTTTTATTCTCGTTTCAAATCAAATGTTCACCATGCTGAACAAGGTAAGTCCTCTAACCCTCAAAGATCACATGAAATAATTTGTTATAAATGCCAAGGCAGGGGACATGTGGCAAAAGAGTGCCCCAACAAGCGAGTCATGGTGATCACCACCGATGGTTATGACTCACAAAATGAAGTCGACCAAATGCAAGCCGATGCAACCACCATCTATGCCGATGAAGGCGAGCTGCTAGTCATACAAAGACCACTCTCAGCCCAACAAACAACGAATGAGCCCGAACAAAGAGAAAACTTGTTTCATTCTCGTTGCACCATCAAAGATAAGGTATGTCACTTAATTGTGGATAGTGGTTCCTGCACTAATATTGCTAGTGTTACTCTTATTGAGAAGCTAGGACTCAACACCACTAATCACCCGAGGCCGTATAAGCTCAAATGGCTTATTGACAAAGAGGAGATAAAAGTGTCAAGACAAGTCGAAGTGCCATTTTCTATCGAAAAATACCAAGATCAAGTCTTGTGTGATGTTGCACCCATGCAAGTTGGGCATGTTCTACTTGGTAGACCTTGGCAATATGATCATGAGGTCCAACTTAACGGGCGTACCAATCAATATTCGTTTTGCCTCAACAACCGCAACTTTACTCTTGCTCCATTAGACCAAAAAGAAGTTCGTGCAATGCAAGCAAAATCAAAGGTATGTGCTAATACACGGCTTAGTTGTTATGTTGATCAAACTTATTTTCCTCCAAACAAGGATATGCCGCACTTGTTTTACCAAAAGGCCCCATTTTCAGATTTTGGAGCTAAAAAGGAGCAAATTTTAACACCCCATGGTGTATCTATAGTGGTGAACCACACGCCTACACTATATCTGAATGCTGCAAAAGGAGTCTACCACTCAATGCTGCTCCAATATGAACCACCTGATGCACCAATCCACCATCAAACAAAGCAATACCAAGGTAAGACTTTAGAGTTCCCAAGACCGCATGAAAGCTAACTTGCTTTCTCTTGGTGCAGATAAAATAGTTTCGAGGTTGAAACTCATTCAAGGGGGAGGGGATGATGTAAGAAGGGGAGCTGAATAACCGGCTGTAGCAGTGGCTGAAGTACTACGTGACAGACTTCTTGATGTACAACCTGACGAACTTCCCGATAGACTGCCTAAAGTACTTTTTGGAGAGAACCAGCTCATACCAGTTAAGGAGAACTATGATATCCTTCTGATATGTGCAAGAATCAGAAACAAACATACTTTGGAGCTGACGACTGGAACTAGAAGTGATGTGGACATTCAACGAGCCAGAAGATCATATCGTTGGAATGGGACCGTTGCACTCTTTTTCCCTTATCTAGAGTTTTCCCAATGAGTTTACCAAGAAAGGTTTTTAACGAGGCAACATCCTTCCACATATCCTCCTATTCATATTTTAAGGAGGAAGATCAAAGAAAGCCACCCTTGTTTCGACCTAGTTCAAGACATGGTTCAGGGAACCTTTCCACAAGTCAATTACCACTCAAAATGGATCTTTCCATAACTGGCTCAAACCAAATCATCCCTTGGCGTCCTGGAGAGCTTCTATATCATTTGGAGACTTCACCACACATCTGAGGATGCACCCTACCTCACTTGATTAGGCGGATCAAGCTAAAGTGAAACTTTCCTTATTCGGATCTGTTTGTTTTTATGACACAACGGATTTTTCCTTATTCAGTGTTGCGCCTTTGTGAGACTCTTAAGACCATCCAGAAGCTTCCTAGAATGTATCTAGACGTCCCAGGAAACCACAATTTCGGCCCCAAGTTATCAAGACTCAAGGTGCATCACAACTTTCCCAATTTGGCCGATATTCTCATTCAGTTTCCAAAGATCATGATTTTCATTAATTGTTGTGATTTCTTTCTTTATTTTAGCATTTAGAAGTTGTACTTGAGCTCTTTATAAGCTCTATTACTTTGTACTTTGAGAGACACGTTTTTTGATTAATAAGAAATTTCAGTATGCTTCAACACTTTGTGTTTTGAAACAAATCATTGTTCTTGCGAGTTCTAGGTAATTTATGGAATCAAACAACTTAGGTTTCGTGTAGAGTCTCTGATCCTTGCGAGGAACAGCCCTTGGATCATATTCTCTAGTCTTCGGTGTTGTGGATTCAGCATCAATTCGGTTACTCTCCATCAGATCGCTTCCGCCCAAGCTTCTAAGTCTGTGAGTCTTGTCTTGGTGGGTTCTGAGGCTTGTATCATGTCGATCAACACTTATCCCAAAACCACAAAGTTGGTTCACGGATTTTACACTATCATTCGTTCTAGAAAACATTATTACTTTCTAGCAACCTAACAGAAGCATAAAATACAACCAAGCTGCTAGAACATCTTTCTTTTCACTGGCTTAATCTACGATCACACTTTGCCTTTATCTGCACCACAAACAACAATTGAGATGCATGAGTATTTGCACAAATACTCAGTGAGGCAATCTTCCCATCCTCCTTTTCATTGCATGTTGAGGATCATGTAGACCGACAATGGCTAACTTGTGTCGACCGACAATGGTCAACTGGTGCCGACCGACACCTACTCGACATCCTCGAAAACCCTAGCAGTGGTTACCAACACCTTCACATGGTGTCTTCCGACACTTACCAAAGCTCTCGCGCCATCCTCGCCTTGGTGTTGACAAACACCGATGTCGAGCATTGATCTCCTTCTATCTCCAGCTATGATTTCCGCCTCTAACAGCACCAAGCTCACCAAAGGTTCCCCCAGAAGTCTCACCAAGCAATAGAAATCACGAAATCACACAAACAAGCAAGGAATGAATCCACAACTCACAGAAAACACCCAAAAAAGAGATCTCAGCTTAGATCAACCATGGTCATGCATTCACCTTTACAAAACATAGAGAAATAGATCACACAAGACGAGAGACAGTACCACATCACGCTCCTAACACGTTCACGGGCTCAGATCTCCAACGACGGGAATAATCTCCCAAGAACAGGCTCATAAACTCTTAGAAACTCTTTAGATTTTTTCCCTCTTTTGCACAAGATAAAAACGACTAACCAAAGCCAGGTCATCAATTTTTCCACTTAAATACCCGAGCCTTATGGTTTCCAAACCTAAAATGTAATAAAACGTGCGTTTAGCTTAAGTCGATCTGCTCTGAGAAATGTTGGTATCGACTTACACCAGTTTGGTATCGATCGACACCCACTCCATAATCCCGAAAATGGAACATGGATGTTACAACTTAACCCATTATAATTTTATCTTGGTGAATTGTAGATTCATGGGGAGTTTAGCTTAGGATTAGTTTATCCTAAAGATTTCAGATTATAGAAAAAGAGTGGCAGTTCAAAAATGGTGTGCTTGATTTACGCATTTGCAAATTAGTTGTTTATGCTATCTATTTCTAGTGAAATCGAAATCTGAATTTATTCTCAGAGGTAGGGGAGGGGGTATGAAAAATCAAACCTCGTTAACAAACTTCTTGTCTCATTTATTTCTGCACTTTTATTTGCCTCACTCGCACTTACACCATATTTTATCTATTGCTTTAAAAAATTATCACAACCCAAACATACTACAAATTTTAGGTATATAAAAGTATTAAATTAGTATAATTTTATTAACTAAAAAGAAAAAGTAAAATTTTTTTGCTAACCTACACCTCACAAAAAATTTTAAATAAAAAAATTATTTTGAAGGAACTCAAATTTAATATTTTGGTATTTCATTAAATTATATCTCATAAAATCAAGCAGACATTCTAGTTAAAATAAATCATTTCTCTGACATAAAAAATAACAATATGAAAATTTAAAATAAAAGAATTAATATTATATACTACACAGACCATCTTGTAGATATTGGTGCTAAACTTAAACATGTACATCTACCTTTATGAAACAAAGTGTATCTAAGGGTTCTTTGTTTTTGTACAAAATGTATGTAATGGTTCAAGTAGAAATTTTTTACCATAAGAACTTTCTTACATGTCTAGCACGTGTCTGAACATTTAGAAAAATATATTTACAACACAAATCATCTTATAAATATAGACATCATTGCTAAAATCAATAAAGCATATATAACGGTTCAAATCCAAAAAAAACTTTTATGAAAAGAAAACTTTTACCATTAAAAACTTACTTACATGTCTAACACATATCTAAAAAATTCAGAAAATTCTTTTGGAACATCCAAAATTCCTAATAAACCATAATGATTTCAAGATTCTTCATTCTTCGCACTCATAAAAAAATGATTATTTTATCATTAAGACTATTACTTGTGAAATCCTAATTTATAAGAGTACCTTATTTGTCGAATTTTATTTATTGCACGTAAATGGTTTTTTGTTGCATTATAGCTTTTAAGAAACTTTATCGGAATTTACCAAAAATATATATTCAATGAAATAAGTTTTGTAATCTTGTTGACTACAATTGTTATGAATGGCTAAAGATTTATTTGTTCACATTTTTAGTCAACTTTAAGGAGTGCATTACTTTTATGGATTCATCTTTGTAGAGTCTCAAGTTCCGGTTTTCCCTTTCTACATTTGTATATAGTTTTCGATCAATGAATTTTCTTTTTATCTCTTTTCTTCCTCTTGTTTTTCTAATCTCAACCAAAAAATTCTTGATTCCGTATCTAAAACTAATCGACTTTTCGATTGTCTTAAAGTTCAAGTTGGTGTTGAAAATGGGGTTGCGGACGAACATCTACCATGCTAATCTCATTAACTCTCACCGATTTCATACTGATGATGTATCTTATAAACAAAATGATCATCTTAAATCTCTTGGTGATACTTTAACTCTTTCTTCTAGTAATGGATGGGCTCAACCTTCTATTATGACTGTTATTCCTAACATCTATCACCAAAATCTGATTTCATCAATTCCAAACCAAAATTCTGATCATCAAAATCATTTATTTCCCAGACTTCCTTCAACTGAAATACCCTCAAAATATCCATCTATGGGCAACCCTTCCTACTCAAACACCGATGCTTATGGGGAATTCCAAAATAAAATAACCAGCAACTTAAAACTCCCACTGACCTATTACACCTCGTTCCCTGTAACATCTGAAGGTACATCATACAATATGCATGATTTTCAAGGGAACACTAGGTTGGATGATATGATTTCTCACAATCAAGGGCTTTTCATTGGTAGTCACGAGCCAGCCCATGTTCATTTCATGGTTGAGTCTCAACAATTTAATGTGTCAGAGCCAGAGGATATCAATAAGAGCGTAACAAAAGAGACATCTAACAGGCGTCAGGAGGAGCAGGTGATTATCAAAACCGATCAGAAGAAGAAGAAAGGCAGCAATATCAAAGGACAATGGACCCCTACCGAGGACGAGTAAGTTTTCATTTTTTTTTTTTTTTGTATCATGGAAAAATTAATTGGTAATTCAGTCTGTTGATAAAAAAGAATTCATTCCATTACTATGATTTTTTTTTTTTTTTTGACGATTCTATTCTAAAATTCTTACAAAAGTATTATAATTGCTTTATGGCACATCATTATTATTGCTGAGGATTTTGTATTACAATTAATATATATACGTGTGGTGGGCCGTATATAGGATGTTGATGGAATTGGTGAAACGTAATGGAATGAAAAAATGGACAGCAATCGCAAAAATTTTGCAAGGAAGAATTGGTAAACAGTGTAGAGAGAGGTGGCACAACCATCTTCGTCCCGACATCAAGGTACTTTTCTTCTAATAATCTTCTGTATATGCATAGTAACGACTCACATGTGGTGATATAAGCTAGGTTAAACAATCATTGGCTTTTTTGACCAAAAAAAAAAAAAAAAAAAAAAAACCTGATCTCTATTTTTTAAATCCTCTGAGAATTATTTGCCTATCTTATTTATGTGTAGATTGTCAACGCATTTCAAAATATTTCTAGTATATGGAAAGCACTAAGGACAAGTCTTTCCTTCAACCCATAGATTTTAAGATTAGAGGGGTTCTGTGTTCCTGAACACACACACATGTACA
>NC_025694.1:23063674-23092056 GCF_000633955.1 Camelina sativa | reverse complement strand
TGTGTTTTCAGAAAAATTCTTGGAGTGAAAAAGAAGATCAAATACTTGTTGAAGTCCACAAGCTAGTTGGCAACAAATGGACCGAAATCGCCAAGAGACTCCCTGGAAGAAGTGAAAATATTGTGAAAAACCATTGGAATGCCACAAAGCGGCGGCTACTCTCGATGAGGAACAGGAGAAGTGATGCCCTCCCCCTTGGCAACAAAGCCCTCGAAAATTATATATGGTCTATTACAATCAACAACAGTGTCCACATGAACAGAGGAGCTGATACTATAATTGCAAACGCTGAAATGGAGAATAACAAATGTGAGCATGTTGTCGATGGGGTGAATCTGAATCTGTTTGCTAGAAGGCAGACAGCCATAATGGCGATGGATGCGTCAACAACCGCAGTTTATGTTCCAGAGAAAACAACGTTTACATGGGGTAATGATTTTGAAAGAGTTTATGAACCCATGGATGATACATACATGGATGCTCATGAATGGCTGGAACTAGCTAATTTCTGATGAAGGATTGCTCTGCTCAAGATGTTTTCTCATTAAGTCTTATCTATCATCTATCTATCTAACTATCTAGCTATCTTTATATCTTCGTTTTTTTTTTAAGCATCATCTATCATTTATCATCTATCATCTATCTATCTTAATGAAAGGCTATTTCTATTTTATATGGACAAGACATATCTGATATGTAGAGTATGTTTTTAAAATCAGAAGTGACCAAGTACTTTTTTTTTGTATATGTTCAACGAAATTGTAGCCCTCAGAATAATAGTTTTTCTTAATATAAAGTTAACCACTGAAAATTACATCCGATCCTTTGCAGAAACATGCAACGCAACAAATGTGTTCACATCAAGTCATATAAAAGAGTTTTACATCAATTGGTCCAAATCCTTCATGTGGTGATGTCAAGTTTCAGGAGTGCCAACATCAAAAAATTGTTCATAGAATGGGTGGGGCAGAATTGCAAATATCAAGCAAAATAATTGAAAATTTTAAAATTTTACATTAAAATCTAAAAAGATAATTTAGGCATATGCTGCCCTCTAACACAACATGGTTCCGCCACTGGGTGCCAATCCAAACATTAAAATTGCAGAACCGGAACTTGAGATTTTACAAGATGAATCCATAAAGGTAATGCACTCCTTAAAGTTAACTAAAATGGCAAAATGAAAAAACTAGTCTTAAAAGATAAAATGTTTATGTGAACAACCAAACATGTAGCCATTCATAAAAATGGTAGTCAACGAGATTAATCAATTACTTCATTGAAAATATATTTTGGTAAATTTTGATAAATTTATTTAAAAGCTAGTATAATGCAGCAAAAAAAAATTTACATGCAATAAATAATTTTCAAAAATTAGAGTATTCTTATACATTAAGATTTTAAAAGTAATTGTTTTTCAAGGAAAAAATAGTCATTTTTATTTATGAGTTGAAATAAATAAGAATTTTGAAATTATTTTCGTACATAGGCTAGAAATGTAAGTAAGTTTTTCATTGTAAAAGTTTTCTTTTTGTAAAAGATTTTTTTGGATTTGAACATTAAATTTCTTTAAATGTTCCGAGACGTGTAAGAAAGTTATTATGGTAAAAAAATCTACTTTTGGTAAAAGAAAACTTGACTTGGATATAGATGTACATACCCTTTGTTTCATAAAGGTAGATGTATATGTTTAAGGTAGCACCAAATATTTACAAGATAGTTTGTGTGTATATAATTTTAATTATTTTATTTTAAACTCTCATATTGTTATTTTTAATGTTATTGAAATGATTTATTTTACCTAAAATAGCTCCTTGATTTTATGAAATATATTTTAATTATATACAAAAATACTAGACTCTTCAATTGATTTAACCTGAGAGCCTAAACTCAAAATTCTATTTATAATAAAATGTTACCAAACGCATATCCATAAGATGATAACATAATGCATCAGAAGTTCAAAACCGACTTCGACATAACCACAATCATAAAACATTTCATTCAGAATACTTATTAACTTGACAAGGAAACAAGTTCTTATTGCCCGACTCAAACCATTTTATTACTGATGAAGCAATCACAAATGGATGTGCTTCTTAAGCAGAAGTTGTTGCAGTCTTTCCAGCGATAGCTCCAGCTTCAGTTAGCAGAGGAACCAACTTCCCGTCTTTATGCAAGTTTGATGTTGCTACAATTGCAATAAGAATCACAAAATTTGGTTTAGCAAAACAAAATTAGAGGTTCGCAACCGCAAACAAGCAAACAAAAGTTTTGAAGGGAATAGCTCTAAATGTCTTTACCATCGCAGCCACCGATGTGATTTCCTCCAATAAACACATTAGGCACAGTGCGTTGTCCAGTCCATTCTCCAAGAGCTGATTGAATTTGGCTACCATCATCTGTATTCAACAACAGCAGTGAATAATTCAGAAAATAGCACTACCATGCTTGAGTGTGGATTCTCTAGTGAGTACATACATACAAATCTGAATAAATGTAAAATAAAACTCATAGCTCTTGCTTGTAAAGATTGCTTAAGGGTAAATGATCATGCTTTCTGAAACTAATTTGACTCAAGGACATAAGAAACACATGATCATGAGATAGAAACAAAGGAACATAACTTATACTTTGATCAATGTAATACACATAACTCATTACTTCTAAAAGTGCTTTGGAGGTGAATTGATCATAAGCTTTATAAAACTATCTAGACTCATGGAAGATAGAACCACATGATCATGAGAATCCAAGAGAAAACAGAGAAAATTTTGCAAAGACGGGTCTATAGACAAAACATGAATCTTCTACAAAAGTTTCTACGATTAGATTCATGAACACAATCTATACTTGGATCGCTAAACTAAAACTCAAATCTCAAAACACAAGCAATAGAACTATTCCTAAACCTATACTTGGATCATCAAACACAATCCTAAAGACACAATAAATCAAACGAAATCATAATAAAATTACTCTCGGTGTCGAGCTCAACGGCCTTGAACTTTGCTCCCAATTGTTGCAAAAGCTCCTTCACCCTCACGCAGTAAGGACAAAACGTCTTGCTGCAATTTCCAAAAGAAAAAACAACCACAGCCACACAAAATTACCGATCAGATTACTCCCTTTTGGTACACAAAAGCGTCTAGATACATCCATGGATTCCTAATCGTATAAAATTGGCAAGGACAACAACACAATCGAAGCCATATAAAGAAAGCACAAACCACAGATTCAAGATTGAGGAAAACAGAGAGAATCGCAGCAAATTGAGTAAAGAGAAGAGAAGCGGGACCTGAAAACAACGACTGAGTCGCTGTTAACGATGTCCTTAGCCTTCTGAGTCGCCATCGTCGTCGAGATTAAGAAACCTTTTAAGTTTTGGTTATCGATCTGATCTTTTGAGGAGAAGAAGGAAATGAAAATATAATATCAGAGAAGAGTGGCGATGCGGATCAGTTTAGGCTTTATAAAAACGCAATTTGGATGGTAGATATCTTTTTTTTCGTCGAATCAGTCAAAACGACGTTCAAAACAAAACGGGGATTTTTATTTTCTGCAATATCAGCCGTCGATTTTGAAACGGTGATTTAATTCTTTGATATCAGCCGTCTGATTCCGAAACGGGCAACTGTTTTGTTTTGACCAACTTAACGATGTTTGATTGTTTTCATTTACACATTTATGTTATTGCGCTTCTTATTGGGCCTTCTTACTATTTTTCCTTCATCGCTAAGTATCAAGAAACAATTGGATTTTTCATTTTTGTAATCATCCTTTATTCCTCGAATAAGATTCTAATTTATAAAAAATTTTGAAAACTTTAACAAAATCATCAAACTTAAATAAGTGAAAATTTTTAAAAAATTATTAGAAAGTATTCTATAGTTTTGTTGATTAGAATTTTAAAATTTTATAAAGTGTCCCAAACAATCTCTATATTTTTGTAATATTTTTTTTGCCAAAAATGCCAGATTTTTTATAAAAGTTTTGGGAAATGCCACATTTGCTTTATTTTTCTAAAAATGCCATATTTTTACAGTTTACATGTGATTAAAAGACGAAAATACTCTTATATGAAAGAAAGTGATTGTCGTGGACGAGATCTGATGGACAAGTTATTAGAGTAAGTCATAAACTTGTCCACGAAATCATTTTTATAACTTGTCTACGAGAATTATATTAACGAAGTTGTCCACGAGTTCAAATTAGTTATCCATATTATTAAACATAAGTTGTCTATGAAAGATAATTAGATAAAAAAAAGTAAAGTGTCGTGATGGTGGACCAAAAAAAGATGGTGGATCAAAAGAAGATATGGATAATGATGAACTAAAAGAGGGTGATAGACCAAAAGAAGATGATGAACCAAAAGAGGATGATGTGGATGAGGGTGGACCAAAAGATGATGTGGATTAGGGTGGGCCATTATCCACATCTTGTCCATCATCCACATCTTGTTCATCATTCGCATCTTGTCCATCATCCACATATTGTCTATCATCTGCATCTTGTTGATCATCGACATCTTGTCCATCATCCTTATTTTTTCTATCATCCGCATCTTGTCCATCATCCGTATCTTGTTTATCAGTAGCATAGTATTTATCGAGGGGCATTTATGTCTTTTTATGTAAAGATTGTGGCATTGTGGAAAAGAAAGAGAAAAATGGCATTTTGACTAAATTTTTTTACTGTTCATGGCATTTTTGTTAATTAACTCATTTTATTTTGTGAAGAAAGTGTATAAAATCATGAACCAATAACATAATAATAGAATTCATTAACAATCCTAGATTCTTTAGTTTTAGTTAGATAACATAAAGCTTTAATTGACTTTATAAAAGTTTGAATCCAATAACCCAAATTTGTTAAGATTTTAAATGATTTTTTATAAATCATAAACTAATAACACTAAACTTTAACCAAGTTTAACAAAATCTTGTTCTAATAACAATAAATTCTACCTAATATTTAAAATCTTTAAAACTCTATTCAAATCCCAAATCAATAACCCCTTCGAAAAGAGAAAATAGTATACAAAAATACTAATTACAAAGATTTTGATCACATGATTTCGTTTTATTATATTTTGATTTCTATAATTATATAATTGGTGTAAATAGCGTATATACTTCTTAAAGAAGCATTTTTTGAAATCTCAGCATTGCTTTCAATAAATTAATTACCTATATATAAATAGAATAAAATTTAATGTAATATTTAGTGTAGGAAATCAAATAATTTATTATATATTTTCTAATTTGATTTGTTGAGTTGTGGTTGTGGAGAAATAATAATCAACATAAACTAATATTTGTTAGAACAAGAGGTTTAGGGAAAGGGTTTTCTCTTGTTATGAGATGCTGCCTCGTTAAAACCTTACCAGGAAAACGCAATGGGAAAAACCATGGTTAAGGGAAAGAGAGTGCATCATGCTTTTACTCCCCCTCTTGAATACATCACTCGAAATCTTCTAGATGATCGATCCAATATGATGAATTAACTTCTTGTAAGTAGTAGTTGGAAACGCCTTGGTAAATGGTTCGCCAAATTTTCACTTGAACAAATTTGCAGGACATGTATATCACCGTACATCACCATTTTTCTGTAGGATATTGATCTCTTAAATGACATATCTTGATCATTATTTTTGTCTCTCACGATCTCATCAATGTATGTCAAAGACTTTGAAGATGATAGTCTTTCACCTTTGAAATCATAATATTCCTCTTTAGGTGTTTATCTTTCATATGTTCTTTGTTGTCTCATTGAAAACCTTTCATAGAAAACCCAATGGGATAAAAATCATGATAAGGGAAAAAGAGTACAACCATGCACATAATCATATTTCTCCCCTGAAAGTATCATCTTCAGGTTATACATTATGATAATATATATCATACTTTCTGAATTATTATTAACAGAGCTTTAGTGTACAAAAACACATATGAGCATCATATATTCTCTCGGGTCATTTAACTTCAAGTCATTTTCACCCTTTTCATATAGAAGATTCCTTTTTCATTTATTTGAACTTCAAGCCAAAATCTTCTTTTACATGCAATCTTCTTTCAACTATTCTTCTTAGTATGGTACTACAAGACCATTTTTCTATGTAAGATGATGTAAGCATTTTGAGATAACATCTCTATAATCAGATTTAAAATCTGTAACCTCAAGAAATTTCATGAAATATATGCTCTTATAAAATCTATAAAATCTGATTTCTCCATCTTTCAAGAGTAATATTTGATCAATGATTATTTCTCCACATATTCCTTGGTATGTGAAATCTCTACTGGAGATAAGATAACATTTTAATCATCAACATATTTGCACTTGTTCTTGTATCTTTCTTTTAACAAGAACCACTTGTAAGTGCTGAAGAGACAAGAGACACGTAAAAATTTCTTTTAACCAGATTCAGCAAATGCTTACATCCTCAACTTTCTTGAAAATATTTCATGAACACAATTACAATTAGTGTTCAATCTCGGAATTACACAACCCTAAGATCTTTTCTTACCTTTTTCCTGATCTATTTTCAACATACTATGAGATCCCTAAGATCAACAACAATGATCTACACATAGTTTTTTCTCATAGAGATAAACTCTCACCATTTTCTCTCCAAATGTGTCAAAAGGCATCATAAGGGAGCTACATAGTTGCTTCCACCATATGAGAGTGCATTTATCATAATAAATATCAAGTATTTATGAGAATCATTGTACTACTACATGTATTTTATGTCCCACTCATTTTAGACTTTCAAGTGTAAGGACTACAAGTCCAAATATTATCTCTTTAAGAGATTTGAACTATTTCATAGTTACCTCTTTCAATAATTAATCAATCATTCTTTGTGTACACTTTTCAATAAAACTTTATATTAACCGCGGTTTATGATCCTCGATTTTCATCAATAAAATCATCAACTACAACACTGCATGCAAACATATTACGACGTCGATTTGCTTATTGGTTCCTTTTCATTTTAGACATGACTCAACTTGTTGAGATTTCCTTTCATTATGATTCTCAGGTACTTGAATCTCTTTCTAACTCATGTCTACATCTCTTCTAGAGATTTTTCATAACTTTTTGCTTCCCTGGTGCCATATTAAATTTCTGCTCCTTTTATTTTCCTGAGGATGCATATATTTGGAACCATAAGTCTATCACACTTAATTTGATCCTTAGACTTATTAGCAGTTGATCTTATTTTTCTAGGATATTAATATTTATTGGATCACATCTGTTATATGTGACTTTGTCACTCAAGGTCAGAAAATGTCATCTAGCATCTTTGCTAATAAATTATCTTTTCAATTTGTAGAGCACATTTCAAAGTACGAGAATTAAGATAATTTCTCTCAATATATTTCTTTTCAGCTGTTTATTTTTTTTTTCCCCTCATGTTGGAAAGACTGACTCACCGAAACAACAGTCTCTACATCTCGAGATATTCAATCATCAAGAGAGATTTATATCCAGCATATTTCTAATATTCTTTCAAATCCCATTTTAAACACTGTGGTGGAGCAACTCAATATGTATAACACATTTAGATGGGATATATATGGTTTATGACCCAAACCAATTGTAATGGGGAGTACTCATGATAGTTTGTTGGTTTGATCCGAATTTATTGACATATAGAGTTATTTATGTCAATTACATAGTATGGTTTCACCACCATTGTCAATTAACCAAATACTTTTGCAAACTCAAAATTGATATATGGTGGATGATCAGTCCACAATATCTCTTTGTATATGTACCAGAAAATTGACACTATCCAAATTCATGGGGTCGGTGAAAAGCCATATAATCAGGTTGCTTTGTAAAGCAGCACACATAAGAAATCACTACGAAAACTCTTCAGGTTCTCTAATGAATCTTTTTAGAAATTTCTAATTATTCTTTCGCATCACCACTGAACCGGAATGGCTTAATCGGTCATCCCAAACAATGAGATTTTCACAAAGCATTTCATCTTCTAGATAATGCATGTAATCTCTAAAATACTTATATTGTCTTCGGTAATAATACTTATGATTTTAAAGTATTTTTTCTTTGCTTATTGTCTCAACAAGATTACTTTTCAAATCCTAAAGATTTGCTCTATCATATGAGTGATTAAACTCATTTTGGGTGTGAACATAATCTTAAATTTGTTCCTTCACCTCGTATGTGGGATTCATCAATTCTCCCCCTTGAGATGATGACACTTCATGTCTATCAATCTCTATTTGAATCCCACTTTGTAATTAATAACATTCTCAAATTGGGTCATGTATTATATCTTAGACACTTTTAACTTTGAGACTAATTGGGAGATTATAACACATTAATATCAAATTGTTTTCCCATAGACAATAGCATATATACTCTTCAAGAGCTTTCAATATTTTTTTACTACTTCTTAATATTGTAGTGAATAGTGGAAATTGTCTCACACTAGCTTCTTTTATCCTCGTATATGTATATGAGATAAGTACTTCTTGTACTTATTATTCACTGCTAGTGGAGAAACTAGTCGACGTTGACCGCAACTTTATATATCATATCCACATCATGACCACTTTGATAGCAACTTTCTTATCATTTGTGTGACCTTTTTCCTTTTTACTTTATAGTATAAAGAAATATTCACTTCAAAGAATAAACCAAATCAATAGGATGTGATTCAAAATGAATTCATCAACATCTCATAATTTTACTTAGTCAAAATAACAAGATTATAATATATTGTTTTAATATATTTTTCACTATATTGTGTCTATATGACAACAATATTTTCTGACTAATAAAGTATATATTCTCTAATATTTTTCCATAAATGATATTATTTTCAATATACAATCTTGTTAATAAGTTGAATCAAGTTGATTTGTATATATTCTCTTATATACTTTTAGTCATTTACTTTCTTTAGATTATTCTAAAGAACTAATGAATTTATATGGTCATATACTCATATACTTGAACTTAAACCTCCTCGTAGAAGTGATGCCAATAAAATATAATCAGTAATCATTATTTAGTAATTTGTTACTAGATTTTCAGTTTATTCACCAAACAAGGTTGGGAACAAGATTTAAAATATTTCATCACAATATCATATCTAATATATATTAATTAGATTTAAGTTTGTGATTAAACAAATAAATTAATTCACAAACATTATAAACAATCATATAAATGAATGTTCAATTAGTATTAAATATTAAGCATCATTTCTTTATATATATATATATATATATATTATATAATTATAATATATATTACGATAGTAAAGGTGTGTACATAGTAAACTAACAGTTGTAATTGTTATTATTATTATTATTATTATTATTATTATTATTATTAATAATAATAATATTAATATTTTATTTTATTTTTAAGACCTAAAGTCATTCACGAAAATAGACGTGCTTATCTATATATAAAGTTAACTTTTCTCACTTCTCCTTACTCCACATCAACATCCACCTAATCAATTTTTTTTGCATAAAAAATTACTATTTTTAATATTCATTCATTGCATATTTATTACTTATAATTAATAATAGTAAAAAATAAATAAAAAACGAATTAACTAATTCAATTTTAAAATAGTATAAACAATAATATAATTTTTAGTAAATAATAAAAATAGTAACTATCTAAAAATGAATTAAATAAAATAACTGAAAATTTTAAAATAGTAAAAATGATATTATAAATTTGTTTTAGTAATAATGTTATTGTTAAAATTATAACCAAAAAATGATTATATTCCAAAATTTAGAATAGGTTAAGTTTTAAAATGCATGGTGGAGTAAAAAAACAAGTTTTGTAATTGTATTTATAAAAACCAATACATGAAAATAAAATTGAAGTGAAACATTAGTTTCTAAGAAACATATACCATACAGATTTATTATTAAATTTTACTTATAAGAAAGAAAAAATTAATTACTGAACTTAACTTAACTTAAAAGTTTTGATCTAAAACAAAGACATTGTAAGGGGCACACTTTTGTTTTGGGAAAACTATGAAAATGAATTTTGGAAAAATAATCTATCTAAAAAAAAATCAATGGTCAGGAAATATAGAAAAAATGATATGTAAGCCGTTATAAAAAGTGGCATGTGATTTGTGTAACATATCTCATAAGGTATATTATCAATTGGAGCTACAATTTTATAACATGATATAAAATATAATATATATATATATATATATATATATATATATTATCAAATGCTTTTAACTCAAAACATTGGTAAAAACAATATATTTAAAATACACTAAGTTTCTTTTTTTGAGAAGACGAAACTGGGGTTGCATCACAAAATTAACATCTACAAATAACATATGAGATTTTAGAAAAATATGTAACTTGGATTATTGAATAGATATTTATTGTGGGGTTTAAACATTTCATCATTTAAGCATTCTTGACTTAGTCGGAAATTCTATTATGGCAGATGATGCATTTGGACAACCTCATTGTAGCGACATAACACTAAAACTGTTCAAAAAAATTTGTATATTCGCATTTAATGTAGAATATCGATATGTTTAAATGTTCTCTATAATTAGGTCAACAACCGATATTGACGTTAGAACTTTTAAGATTATGTTTTCATGAGATATGAATATGGAATAAACTATGTTAAAGATAAAATGTCAGAAGATTGTGGACAAAATTATTGCGACACTAGACAATATATGTTATATATAGATTAGTAAAATAAGTACGCAATTTATATAAAATTATCTTTTAATCTTCAAATTATATTTATATTCATTGATTCTTATTAATATAAATTTCAACTAAAATCCCACGTAAAATCGCAAATAGATATAGCAAAGAAATATTATCTTCAAAAATATATATGTTGTATATCACTGAGTTAAGTAAGTTTAATATTTATATAGATTTATACTCAAGAGTTGGAATGATTATATTTGATCTCAACAATTTCTATTGATAAAAAATATTTAAATCAAAATTCCGCACGTGCACAAGTACAAATTCTATTTAGACATAAAAATAATACTTATCTCAAGAGAAGATGTTGTCCAGGAGCAGACACGTAAGCATCGTTGGCTAATAATTTTTACTCGGTCCTCTTATGTCAAGGTATAACTCGTATGACGTCGTCTCCGTATATAAATCAATACCGAGACGACGCCACAAACTCTGCATCAATTATTAGACTGACTAAAACCAGCCGGAGCTTATAAACGATGCATCAAACAAACGATACCACGTGAGTATATTATAAGACATGAGATTAAATAAACAGATTAAATAATAAAGTATTAATCGATGATGAGTAAATTTCAGTATTAGACCATATAAATTCACTAGTTCTACGGGCCTACGGCTTTAGGTCTCTTGGTGCAACAATAAATTCGATCACATTACAACAATTTGTACAACAAATCAACGCACCGAACCACAAATAAATTTCAAGCAGATGTAGCTTAATGAACTCTACACCACACCTTAAGGATATAAATCTACTAAAGAACGAAGTTATCCATCATTACTAGAACTAATTAATCAAATTTGATTTTAAAATGCTTCTGGCTAAACCTATAGAAATGATTCATGTGTGCAAAAATTTTCAACGTTAAGACAGGTGTGGAAAATGTGGCCCTCAACTAATAAAATTTATCATGTGGCTTAAGTTGCGTTGCAAGTTTTTAACCTTGTATTGCTAAACTTTACAACGGATTTGTAGATACGATATTCTTTTCATGAAACTTTGATAGATACACTCGTACACTGATACACATAACAAGAAGTTAATGATATATAAAAAGTGAACTAAAATCTAAACTTTACATATCAAACTAGAACAATTGTAAAGAATCAACTTAGGTTGATTAACACTCTTGTATTTCTTTTACAATATTTGTGTCTCAAACTCTAGAGAACAATATTTATATACCTGACTCCAATATTAATACGCAACGTTGTATTCCGATGAATACGGCTCGAGTCAGTATACTGAGGAGAAGATTATTGAATTTAGCTGCACTAAAATCTAACCCTACCCCACCCAATTGACGAGTTAGCCACCGACGCATAAATTAGGACGGCCCGTTTTAAAATTTCTGAAAACGATATTTCTCAATTTGAAATTATGCTTTGTGTAGTATTCTCTTGGTTACATAGTTCACACACAAATCGTAATAATATTTAGAATCTTACTTACACCTTTAAAAAAAATTTGAAAAAAAAAACTATTAATGGGTTTCTTTTTCTGAAATTTTCGAGGATAAAACCAATAAAATTTTTAAAATTTGTACACAATTATTAAAGCAGTATGAATGTCTGAAGTATTATCACTACTTTTAATTTGGACCTATTCACTCTTAAAACTGTACACGTTTTCCTATCGCTTTAAATCCAGGATCCTCTATTGTGATACATGATGTCTCTATATCGTTTATATGTATACATTCGTTTACTACATCATAGATTAGTTAAAATTCATTCAAATAGATGTTTTAGTCAGTTAAGTGAATAGTATAATGCAGTCAAATCTAGTCCTATATATAAACTCCATCCTCGTTCATTGTGCGAAGCCTCAAGTTCACTTGCGCCCCCCTATTGACATTGACCCCCAAAATCTTAGTATTTGTTGCGCTACAATTTCCGAATTAGAAAAAAACCCTAAACATCAATACTTTCAATAGTTTTCCACAACGACGGTTTAAAAAATCGCAGAGAAAGAATTGAAAAAAAATAAGTACCAAATTCATCGAGTAGGTTTACACGTCATTTTCTTCTGGTCATAATTGGTTGAACTTGATTTGCAACTTTCTCGAGAATCTTCCTGGCTTCATCCTCCCTAGGAAAATTGTCCAAAGCCTTAATTCTCCATACCTTATTCCAAATCCATCGGAGCCTTCACAAAATCTAAATTCGATCGGCAAAGAAAACAATTGCCAATAATTTTAGACCTATAAATATGTGGCTTCTATTATTGAATAAACATACTTTTGCACAAAATTTGAATTTTCTATATTATAAACACTATAGCCTAATTATTATGTGCTGAATTAGGTATTAGTTACCAAGGCTATTAAATGGGTTGTCTACGTCCATTTTAGACCTATCCAATATTGCAATTTTGAACATTTTAATTGACAACAATATCCATTAACGACAATGTTTAAATGAGATGTCCGATCCATTAGTCAAAAATATTACATAGAAGTTTACGTTTACATAGAAGTTTACGTATAATATACATATATTTACATAGAAGTTGTCAATTAGTTACGTAAACTAATTGACAATAATCATATATATAAAAGTAATGTTTTGATTTTTCTTTATTGGTTGATTTTCAATGTTTTCTAATTTTTTTTTTTGCTTTTTAATTGGTTTAAACAATATTTAAAACCCCCAATAAACACAATATATTTAACTCACACATTAAAATAAAATTATAACTGAAAATAAAATAAATTATGCATCAATCATATTTCACCACTCAATTTTATTGAAACACAATAAATTACTATTGTAACTCCATAATTCTAAATGTAACTTCCATCATTTCTTATCATATATATAAGTATTCTCTTAATCTCTCATTCTCTCGTATTAGCATTCTTTTACTATTTCATTTTCACATTCTCTCATTCTCTTCTACAATACCTCAAATCATTTTTCGAATTTTATTTTTATTTCTTATTTTTTTATTTCTTATTCTCTTAATTTTATTTTACATTGTTCTTATTTTAAAAGCTTCATCTCCATTATCTAATTTGGATTATTATCTTATAAGTAATCATTCTCTCCTCCTCTCCCACCAATATCAAATATTGTTATATCTCTGTGTTGTAAGAGTTTGATTCTATATTTTAATTTAGAAAGATTATATATATTTAAAATTGTTTTCAATTTTTATTTTATTTATATATATAAAAAAATTCTTTTATATTTCTTGCCTTTCTAATCTATTCATATTTATTTTTTTTTAATTTGCATAGTTAAATTTAAAAATTCACATATGTTGGTTTTAACAAAAAAATCAACTTTATTTGAGAATTAGATGTTCCTATTCATTTTTAAACAATCAATATGCAATCACAAGTTCCATTTTCATTGCTTAACTCCATGGTTAAACTATAATATATGTTGTCCTATATGTAGGAACAACAACATACTTGTTTAATATATTTAAAAAAGCAGATGATTAATCGAAATAAACATTTCTCCAGATTTTATAATTCAATCAGTGTGATTGTACTTATTACTTTGAAAAGCATTTACATTGAAGTTCATAAAATCATATAAGAAAACTAAAATACTATGTCACTTCAAATTTGGAAAGAAACACTTGGTATTCCTTTTTTAAAAAGTCAAGACACATATAAAAATTTATCAATAATTAACTCACTTTAAAGGCATAAAAGGTCATTTAACTCAAAAATAACGTATATCTAATAATTCCATACATTCCTCCCACAAATATATATATATATATATATATATATATGTTCAAGATTATATTTAAATATTACAGAATTTTTTAGTTAGCTAAACTTATAGTCACATATATACAATATATATACATAAGAATTTATATTACTTATTAACACCATAATTCGAACCATTATTTGTTTAATTCAAAATTGGTTTCAAAGCCAACTAAAGAAAAACAGAAAGGATCTTATTGATATTAGACCAAAACATGGGCATACAAACATAATCAGTTACACAGAAGATAATTATTTTAAAAAAAAAATTATTATTGCAACATCAACGTATGAAGGGTTTTCATAAGCAGTTAATTAGAAAATCTAAAATACAATAAATGTATTGGGAACAATATCAGTCAATGATAAGATTGAATCCTCAAAAACAAAAAACAACATCCTCATAATTCATAAAAAATAAACGCTACAATTGTACACATCTAAACGAAATAATATAAAGATATAGTGTATAAATACAAGTGACTGCGAAGATTTTTTTAAAAATAATTTTAAATCATGTTGTGTTTCTTTACAAAATTGGTTTAGTTTTTGCTTTAATTTAATTTCATAAGTTTATATTCTATAGTGTATGTTGATTTGTGGCTGTAGTTGTTTTTGGTCTATTTTTAAAATTTCCCTGTCATCCGTTAGTTAGATTGTTTATTGCATTTTTCTATACGTGGTTGTAGTTCCTTTTTTGTTTTTTTGGGTAGGTATTTAATAAAATGTATGAGGGAGGATTGTTTGTGAATGCTTCAGTGATTGTGTAACATTCTTACTGGGTGAGTAATTTGCTTCAAAGTTTTAAAATTACTTACAATTGGTTGTTTATTGTGTTAATTTTGTTTGACATCGATTGGGTCCAATTATCACTTTAGGCCTTAAACTCTTGGGATATTTTGGGTGAATAGTGGAATTTAATTGAGTTGGGATTGTATTACTCATGTTTGAGCAAGTGTCTTGTAACTGGTTGTTTTCTTCTTTGCCGTCGATCTCTTCCTAAACGGATAAGAGATGATCATTCTTTGGATCTACGGGACAGTAGAAGGCTTTTAAGGTTTTTTTTATGCTCGTACTCTGTTTCAATTATCCATAGTATCGATGCTGAACATTTTAATTTTTTTCCCCCGTGTTTGGGTGATTTCTTCTTGGCTTGGCACACTAGTTATTTCGTTGAACGTAAGTGTTAACTGGAGTTCTATTTTTAACAAATTTAAATATGTAGTCTTTCTTTGATTCTCTAATTGATTAATCAATTCATTTTTTTGGTTGCTGTAATTTTAGATTCGTAAGAGCATTATTACTCCAGCAACTTGAGAGAGTTACTCAAGAATTAATTAACCATATAATTAATATTAAAATAATTAAAGTAACCCAGTTAGAACTTAACCAAAATCATCCTTCCATTAGAGTAATCCAATGAAGGTTACTCTTCATTAAAATAATATATTTTTTAATTTTTTTTGTTAATTAATTATAAAATTTTACTAATCTATCATGTATAAAAAATATTTATATTATTTATATTAAACATATTTTACAAAATTCGGAATATTAAACATAAATTATAAAATTCAAAATATTAAATATATTAAACAGAATTTGGAATAAGATTTATTGTGCGGTTGCACCAAATTTTTGCCAAATATGCTCAATCAAGTCTTTTTGCAAAAGATCATGCATTTGTGTATCATGAACATCATTTCGAATGTCCATCATATTATGTAGATTTGTTGGCATATCTGTAGAATATGATAAATCGACATGAGAACTTCCGCTTCCTTCTCCGTGATGGAATTCCGTTGGTTCGTAGAAATTGTGGTCATGTCGTTCGTCTTCCACTATCATGTTATGCAAGATGATAGATGCTCACATTATTTTCCCTATTTTTCCTTTATCCCAAAAAAGTGCGGGATTCTTCACGATTGCAAATCGAGCTTGCAAGACTCCAAATGCACGCTCTACATCTTTACGACATCCTTCTTGCCATTGAGCAAAGAGTTTTGCTTTTCGACCACGTGGAAGTGTAATAGATTGGATGAAAGTTGCCCATTTGGGATAGATACCGTCCGTGAGGTAGTACGCCATTTTGTATTGCCATCCATTGACAACGTATCTAACTCTCGGAGCTCGGCCCTCTAGGATATCATCAAACACCGGGGAGCGGTCCAAGACATTGATATCATTTAACGAACCCGGTGGTCCAAAAAATGCGTGCCAAATCCATAAATCTTGTGATGCCACAGCCTCTAGTACGATTGACGGTTTACCAGATCCACGTATATATTGTCCTTTTCATGCAGTGGGACAATTCTTCCACTCCCAATCCATACAATCTATGCTCCCTATCATTCCGGGGAAACCGCGTTGTTCTCCAATATTCAGTAATCGTTGGAGGTCTTTCGCTGTAGGTCTTCTGAGATACTCGTTGCCAAAAAGATTTATAACTCCCTCGACAAAATGTAGAAGGCATTTGTGGGAGGTTGTTTCAGCGAGTCGTAAATATTCATCCACCGCATCTGCCGAATATCCGTAAGCCATCAAACGAATAACTGCCGTACATTTTTGAAGTGCAGAAAGACCAAGCCTTCCAGTAGCATCTCGTCTTTGTCTGAAGTATGGTACTCCATTCTCAATAGCGGTAACAATACGAAGGAACAATGGTTTGTTCATTCTAAAGCGACGACGGAACATATCGTTAGTGTAAGTCGGATTATCACTAAAATAATCATTCCACAACCGAGTGTGGCCTTCTTCGCGGTCTCTCTCAATGTGCACTCTTCGGATTATTGGAGCTGGTGGTACATCTGGGTGAGTGTAGTTGTATTGGATCTCCTCCACTATACTATCAACTTCCTCTTCTACAATATCATCAACTTCTTGATCGGAACTCCAATTAGACATTTTTGGCAATTTGGGTATAATAGAAGGCTTATGGGAAGTTTGAGTAGAGAATGAGTAATAGAGAAAGATTTTTTCTAATAGAGAAGGAGTTTTCTTTGGTAGAGGAGGAGTTTGAGTAGTGAAGATAGGAGGAAAGTGAAGAGAAAAAACTTGAGAAGAATCGGAACACAATGCAAATTTGGTTGCAAATGGAAAAGAAAAATACACCAATATATAGACTTAAGACTCGAGACACAAGCAAACAAACTACTTCACGGGTTAAAATAAAACCAAAAGCAATACAACCCTTACAAAAGCAAAGCCGTGACTGTCCTCTTGTGAAACAAATACACATGTGACTGTCCTTGCCAAACAAATACAACCAAAAGCCATCCTAGCCATACACTTCATACTGTCCTAACCGACACTCAAAACCCATCCTAGCCATACACTCAAAAGACACAAGTAAACAAACTACTTCACATCCGTGACATGTTCCACATCCGTGACATGTTTCCCAAATCTGTGACATGTTTCACATCAAGCAAACTTCTTCTCTTCACGTGACATGTTCCACAGCTACATTTGTGTTCCCGAAACCTGAAACAAAAGAATACAGGTAGAGTTAAGCACAACAAAACTTATTAAACACAAAACATAAAATCATGAGAGACATAGAATAGTGACAACATGAGAAAGACACAGAAGAGTTAGACATAACAAATGAAAATAATTGAAACCTAAATGTTTGTCAACATTTGATCTACGAGTTTGTCTCTAAGAGCAACTTCAGCGGGTGTTAGTTCACTCTTGTTAAACAGGCTGTCTAGCAATCTCATTTTGCCGTGCTTCTCTTTAGCTGCTTGTTCTTGATCCTTCATTGCAATGATCTTGTCTAACTTACGGACAGAACCATCGTCGACATCAATACTAACAGTCGGTCTCTTCCCTTTGTTCTTAGCAGCTTTAACCCCCGGAGGCCTCTTCTCAGCTCCATCATTACTCGAAGTAGGAGCCTCAGATGCAAGCTTAGTCCGCTTGTGGCTACATTCTTCAGTAATCCATTTCTGATCGTGCTTCAACTCCCTCCAGCAATGTACAAGGAGAAATGGCTTCTTCATGTCGTTATTGTAAAGCTCATACGCCATTCTCAAGACATCATCTTCTGATTCTCCACTCTTCCTTCTTGTACACGCTTGTGCGTAACATTCCACAAACTTGTTGACTTGGTGGTTTATCTTGTTCCACCTAGCCTTACACTGTGTTTGCCCTCTTGCGTTTGAGGCGGCTGATCCATCATTTGCTTTCTAATATTTTGCAACTCTCTGCCAGAAACTATATTTCTGCTGCTCATTACTTACAATTGGATCCTTGCTTGTGTTTAACCAAGCACTTATGAGGTTGACATCCTCCTCTGCAGTCCACCTCTTCCTACTTCCTCTGCCTCCGTCTTCTTCAGTCTCTTCAACCTCAATACAGTCTTCAGTATCGGATGTTGGGCTAAAGTTAAGATTCTGAGAAGAGCATGTTGAGCTAAAATGGGATGGCTGAGAAGAGAATGTTGAGGTAAAGTGGAGTGGCTGAGAAGAGAATGTTGAGGTAAAGTGGGGTGGCTGAGAAGAAAATGGGTTGCTAAATTGAATCGGCTGAGAGGATTGAGCAGAATGTGGAGGGTTCGGATTATCAGAAACGTTGGGAACTTTTTGAGAATTCAAAAGATCAACAAAATTTTCATCTGACAAACGATAAGGATTTCTAGGATCCATTGTTTTTGTTTAATGAAAGCTTATGTTTAACGAAAAGGGTTTGTAGCTTGAGGGTTTATATTGTTTAACAATGGGGGTTTATATTGAACTCAAGGTTAGTTTAGCTTTGAAACTGAAGGTTAGATAAAAAAAGTAAAGGTTTATTGAGTAAAAGGCTAATGAGTGTTTAGTTGAAAAACTTTTCAGTAAATCTACATGTGAAGAGAAAAACTTTTCAGTAAATCTATGAGTAGACAACTGAATAACTTTTCAGAAAATCTACATGTGTACCAAATTTTCCAAAAGTTGATGTTTAAAGTCAATACTAATTTCAAATTCTATCATGTTTCTCAATAAACCAGTGTAATTATGCTTTTTATTCAAAATCAAAACAAATTTTTACCTTCACAAGCAAAAGAACAACAATCGGGTTTCCCAAAGATTTAAAAACACTTGAGCAAAAAAAGAAAACAGCAAAATAGAACAAGAACTCACAGTTTTATAAAAAAACATAATAGAGGACCAAACCTTTTCAAGGTAGAACAAGAACAAGAACAATCTATAACACCAACTCATTCATCCCAATCACAACTCAGACAAAATTATACAACAACATATAAGAGAGATATAGGACCATACCTTATCAATTTTGACTGTCCAACCGCTAAACCACTTCATGAAAACCACTCTTCACCATTTAACCGCTATATCCAGTTCATGAGAACCTCGTAGAAAACAGGACAATCTTGTTAAACATCAAACTAAACTTACACAAGACAGTAGTTAAACCGAAACTTACACTGACACAAAACTTACACTAAACTTACATCAAACATCAAACTAAACTTACACAAAACTTACACTAAACTTACATCAAACATCAAACTTACACAAAAGCTATAACACAAAGCAAGAACAAAAAGCTACTCATTCATAAAAAACTATCAGACAATAATCAGTAGTTAAACCGAAACCCTAAATCCTACAAAAAAATTTCAAAACCAAGTGAACATCAAATTAATCTCACAATCGATGCCTAATAAGTCAAATCGACATCAAATTTTAACAATTCTAACAAGCAATCGAATTAATATGAAACCCTAACAATTAAAGACCACTGGTGATAAATTAGGGTTTACACAAACAATCATAGATTAGAAGACGAACCGTATCTCTCCGATTCGCTAGACGGTGGACCTCGTCGGACATCCGCCGTTGTCCCACCAATCCTCCGCCATCGTTGTCCCACCACTGTGAAACATTCGCCGTCGCCAAAGATTGAGAACCGAAGTGACAAACTCTAATAGGTTGGGTTACGCCAATTCAGTCTCCAATTGCCCTTCGTATGACCAACAACCATCGAGATTTAGCCGGAAAAATCAACGATTCGATGGTAATCGGTTGATTTTTCTGTAGGAGAAGAATCGACTGTTTATCTCCCACGAACGAGAGAGACGAGAGAGAAGAGAGATGTGGGGAAAGAATGAAAAAAAATGAGGAAAAAAAAATTACCTTTTATATTTCTGAATCCACCAATCACCAACTGTCACGTCGCGTTACTTAAGCTGTTGCTCCAAACCCTTCCCACAGAACCGATACTCTGCGTGTTGGACTAAAATATAGGTTTTATATTACAAATTTGGGCCCTAATACAGAGAGTAACCCAGAGAGTTATACTAGTAATCATGCTCTAAGGCCCATGTGTGCTTATATTTGGATTGGATGTGATTTGTGTTGTGCTCTATTTTAATTTTTAGTTTTTTAATTTGGTTTTGTTTGGGTTGGTATTGATTTTCAAATTGTAATATTGTTGCTCTTATTTAAATGTTTGCGGAGGTTTTGTTTGCTCGATTTGATTTACAGACATTGATTTAAAATTATGACAATTAGAAGGTTTATTTTAAAAATTTGAATGGTAAGACATCTTTCGTACAGGTGGAACCCACTTTTCCTCGATTTTTTAGGTGTTTAGAAAACTATTTGTTATTTATATTTATGATAAGAAAGGGCTGTAACTGAATAATTATTTTGATTGTTATAGGGGTGATTTACTCAAATGTTATCCAAATTAGGTAATATTATAAGAATCACAAAAAAGATTTTATTACTAGAATATTTCAGGTATTTTCAAAATACTCAGCGTGTCCTTGTATTATGTTACCGGAATAAACGTTATTACAAAAATGCCATTGTTACGTCAGACGCCACGTCAGAAATCGCTGACGTGTAACCATAACTCAGCTGTAACGCGTTACAGATGAATGTTGCGGTTGAGTTATAGGTATGTTGCGGATGAGTTATGGAAAAAAACATTTGAGTAAGAACGGACGGCTGACTTATAGCATAACTCAACCAAGCGTTACGGTTGACTTATTAAAATCTGGTTGAGATATGCTATAACTCAGTCGTCCTTACGGTTGAGTTTTCACTAGATGGTTGAGTTGTTAAAATTTTGGCTGAGTTATTACTACGACACGGCTGAATTACCATTTTCCGACTGGTTGAGTTATGAAAAACGACTGAATTATGAGCAACTGTTACGGTTGAGTTATTGTACAACTCAACCGTGACAGGCTGACTTATCGTACAACTCAGTCGTGATAGGCTGACTTATCATACAACTCCACCATTTGACGGTTGACTTATTAACAAAAAATTAATTACTAGAATGTTATTCAGTTACGACTGACTTACTAAACGATACGGCTGACTTATTAAACGATACGGCTGAATTTGGCAGCAATTTTTTTGCTTTTTAATTACTGTAATGTTTTTCATGTTGTGGCTGAGTTTTATATAGGCTGAGTTATTAATTGTTTGATGGCTGACTTGCCACGTCCGACGCAGCATCCTGATACACAGAGTTTTAAACCCTATTTTCCTACTGCAAGTGCACAGCAAAGAAGTAGTACTTAGGGGTCGAATCCCACGAAGACCAAGTTTTACTCTATGGTTCTATTGGTTCAATTTCAAGCTAAGACAATTCAAAGTTGGGTTTGTTTGGTAACAGTAACGCGATTAAAACGGTATAAAAAGGCAATAAGCAAAACACTAGATCAGGGATAATTCTCGGGAATTTCAGAGATAGCAACTAAACAACTATTCAGGGCATAGATTAAGTACCAGTCTAGAACTCAAACATAAATATAAACTGATCCACTGTCGTGGTATCAATAACTCTATCTGATCGATTCTGTGCGGAAACGCGGAGCACGTGCTCAGACATCCGGAGCACATGCTCGGCGGTCCATAAACCCTAAACTGTCGTTTGAGCCCAGAATCGCAGACAAGCATTAAAGAACAGGAATGATAAGTTCACAAATCACCTACACATCAACTTTCGCAGGTCTAGGATAATTTGCCCACTAATGTCTTTTCTAGCAACCTATTACACTTTTGATGAATAGATAAACCTAGAATCATAGATTGGGTGATCAAATCAACCTAAGCATTAAGTCTAACAATAGTGAAGACAATCGATTATATAAAGCCCTATTTGTGTTCTGTTGCTAACCCATGAAACCCCTTTTGAAACCCCTAATCTAGCAAAGAAAACTACTCAGACATAGAGAAATGAATAACCAACATAGATGAGAAATTCAATAGCATAAAAATATAAAAATCACAAGGGTTCAGAATCGCTTCTCTAACGTAGCCGCTCTTCCTCTCCCTCACAAAACGTCGCTCCCCCAAAAACCAAAAGAAAAGGTAAGTATCTCTCCCCTAAAACCCTAGGTTAAATAGCATACAAGTAGAGAAAAATAAGGAAAGATTCCAAATTCAAATCTCCCTATTAAAAAGCGATCTCAGCCCTCTTTCTCTCACAAAGGATCGCCTAAAATAAGGGGAATTAGGCAGGGAATCGGCGCCTAGATGCTTGCCACGTGTCGTCATGAAACCGTAGAGTTGGGAGCATGTGCTCGGAAATCGGGAGCATGTGCTCCTGGGTCTAAAATCAGCTTTTCTGCTCCAATTCAACTCCTTTCTGCTCTGATTGCTCCTGCTGTTCCAATCCTTGCTTTTAGCTTCCTAGCCTCTTATTATAACCTGAAAAGGACTCAAACAACTACAAAACTATCAAATAAACGGGGTCAAAGTGAGTCAAAACCGTAACATATCAACTCCCCCGGACTTAGATCTTTGTTTGTCCTCAAACAAACTCAAACCAAGCGCCAAGAGAGCCAAGGTGGGAACTCGCAAAAATCTCAGAAACCGTGAGTAGACCATGACCTGCAGACCACATGTGTTAGAACAAGCTATACCAAAAACTTCTCCAGCAAACATCTCCAAAACCAGAACCATAATTGGCAATCAAACCCAGAAAAAGATCACTTTCCAGACAAAGACTCTTTACATTCAATTAAAATTGGCGTGAGCTTCTCATTAAGGGCATTAAGCTAGTGAAATCGAGGCTTGGTAGATAAAAGGCTGTTTTAATGGTGGAGCTATAGAGTGTTTAGGGGTTACCATTACTTCGAAAGAGATGCAGGATATCGCACAAAACGGTAAGGGAGAGTGGACTCATTGATGTCCACAACCTCTAATCACTCTCCTCTTCTTATCTTCTCAAACTCAGCCTCTCTTTTCTCCTCAGGGTACAACGCATGCTCGGGGGTGTGTAACACTAGCTCTGGTCCCTTTCCATCATCCTTAAACGTTTTTTTTTTTTTTTAAGAGACATATGAAGGATGATGGGGGATCTTCTTCTGATATTGCCCCTGGAGCATGCGGACCGTATCCTAGGCTCTCTCTCTGCTCAAAACAACTCGCGGACTCGGATGTATATAATTTCGGAGCAGGTGCTCGCTGGGTTGGAGCACGTGCTCTGTCCGTCCGGCTTTTTCCTCTTTGGTTCTCCAGCAAGAGCGAGTTAGAGATTGTGTCAGTCCTGCTCTCCCCGACCGTTTTGCACATAGCTGCACAGAATGAGAAAACAAAAATACAAGTGCAAGTGGTTTGAAAGGAGGTTAGGCTCGGGGTGGGTACTAACTTAAAATGAGCTAGCTATTCAGGATCAGCAAGATTGGCAAAATGAATAAGAAGTCCTGAATATGTGACACGTTCCCTATCCTAATGCCCAAAACGAGAAGAATTTAAATCCGGTTAGGTTCCAATAAAGTAGAGTCTAAGTCTTTCCGGTGAAACCTTAATGGGATGAAGCTTTTCTGGCCAGGAGAAGGGTCCGAATGTGAAGAGGTATTAGCTCGTCTCTGTACTCTTAGTTCTGCAACAATGGTCACTAGGAAAAACGGTCAAACTCACAAATGGTTAAAAACATCACAGATTTCGGTCCTAATTCCCACAAGTTTTGGTGCGACTCACATGACAAACTGACTCAATAAAGAAAACAAATGTCATAGGTGACCCTCCCCCGGACTTACTTCACACCGTCTCCGGTGTGAAAATAAGCCAAAGAGAGACCTAAACAAGAAGAAAAATAAAGATAACAACAAAAATGAAAAGAAAATAAGGCGGATAGGACAATGATGGTGTGTGTAACCGCGATCAGGCGTCGGAATCGTCTGGGCTCTCGCTCTCCGAACGGGCAAGGCAGCGCCTCCGACGTGGTGGTCTGACCGGTGGGCTTGGGTCGGCGGCGGTGGTGGTGTGGTGGAGAGCGACGACGAGGAGAAGAAGAGAAGAAAGAAGGAAGAAGAAAAGAGAGAAGGGTTTGCGATTTGGTGGGTTACCTGGGCCTGGTGGGCCTGGGCCTGAAATTCATTAAACTTACCTGGCCCAATCGCTCTTCTCNTTCTTCTCTTTTCTTCTTTTTTTCTCAGTTCACCGAGCATGTGCATCGGGTTGCTTGCGTCCTGCGAGCATGTGCTCCGCATCTTCTTCCAACATTCTTCAAACCGAAAAGAGAAGAAACAAATCATAAAAAGAAAAAGAAAAACTCAGCAATATATACCTGGTGGGTTGCCTCCCACCCAGCGTTTGTTTTAAGTCATTAGCTTGACTCGAAAGCTCCTTAGGCAGTAGGAGGGTCGCCTAGGGCGAAGGTTTCACCCCTTTCGTGCTCAGAGGCGGCAAGATATGGCTTCAGCCTCTGTCCATTCACCACAAATTCTCCTCCCTTTGTGTCCAGCAACACAACAGCCCCATATGGTCTAATCTCCTTGATGGTGAAGGGTCCGGACCATCGTGATCTTAGCTTTCCGGGAAACAGTTTCAGCCTAGAGTTGAACAACAAGACTTGATCATTAGGAGCAAAGGTCCTAGTGAGGATCCGCTTGTCATGGTAGGCTTTGGTACGCTCCTTGTAGAGTTTTGAGTTTTCATAGGCGAGGTGCCTAATCTCCTCTAGCTCATGCAGTTGCATCTTCCTCCTTTCATGGGCGCTCTTAGTGTCAAAGTTCAGCATTTTCACTGCCCAAGCAGCCTTGTACTCTAGCTCAACAGGAAGGTGACACGCCTTACCATACACCAAGTGAAACGGTGTAGTCCCCAGGGGTGTTTTGTAGGCGGTTCTATAAGCCCATAGAGCCTCATCTAGCTTCTGAGACCAATCCTTCCTTGTTGTGTTCACTGTTTTTTGCAAAATGCTCTTAATCTCCCGGTTAGAGATCTCAACTTGGCCGCTTGTTTGTGGGTGGTAGGGGGTGGCGACCTTGTGCCTCACTCCATTCTTCTTGAGAAGACTCTCAAAGACCTTGTTAATGAAATGCGATCCACCATCGCTAATGACTACCCGTGGGACACCAAACCGTGGGAAAATAACCGACTTGAACATCTTGAGCACGGTCTTTGCATCATTATTGGGGCTGGCCAAAGCTTCTACCCACTTGGACACGTAATCGACAGCCACCAATATGTACTCATTGCCGAATGAGTTCGGGAAAGGTCCCATGAAGTCAATTCCCCAAACATCAAATACCTCAACCTCCAAGATGAAATTCTGAGGCATTTCATTCCTCCTGCTGATGTTCCCTTGTCTCTGACATGTGTCGCAAGTAGACACGAACCGCTGCGCATCTCTGAACATGGTAGGCCACCAATAACCCGCTTGAAGAGCTTTGGACACGGTTTTGAAAGTAGCAAAGTGTCCAGCATAGGGTGAGCTATGGCAATGAAACAAGACTCCAGGAACCTCCTCCTCAGTCACACACCTCCTGAAAACACCATCCGAGCAATGCCTATAGAGGTAAGGCTCATCCCAAAAATACCGCCTTATGTCTTTTAGGAACTTCTTCTTCTTGTTCCCCACAAACTCAGTAGGTTCTTTCTCTGCTGCTAGGTAGTTTGCATACTCTCCAAACCAGGGAAAACTCGGCTGTTTGTTGGTATCGATTGCCTTGCACGGGGTTTTCGGAGCATGTGCTCCCAGGCGGAGCATGTGCTCGGCGGGATCAAAGATGCCGATCGAGTAAACATGTTCTTCAGGAAGGCTATCATCCAAGGGTAGCTCTTCTTCTATCCTCATTCTTGATAAGTGATCTGCAACTCCGTTCTCAATACCCTTCTTGTCTTTAATCTCCAAGTCAAACTCTTGAAGCAACAAAATCCAACGGAGTAGCCTTGGTTTTGCATCCTTCTTGGTCAGTAGATACCTCAATGCTGCATGATCAGTGTGAACAACCACTTTGGAACCAACAAGGTATGATCGGAACTTCTCAAAAGCAAACACAACCGCTAAAAGTTCTTTCTCGGTTGTAGCGTACTTGCACTGAGCCTCATCCAAGGTGCGGCTGGCATAGTATATCACGTGCAGCTTCTTGTCTTTTCTCTGTCCCAGAACCGCTCCCACGGCATAATCACTCGCATCAGTCATGACCTCAAAGGGAAGGTCCCAATCTGGCGGTTGTACAATCGGAGCGCTAACCAAAGCTCCTTTGATCGTGTGAAAGGCCTCCAAGCAAGCAGAATCGAAATCAAACTTCACTTCCTTACACAACAGCTGGGTAAGTGGTCTTGCTATCTTGGAGAAATCCTTAATGAACCGTCTGTAGAAACCGGCGTGGCCAAGGAAACTGCGGATCCCTTTTACCGAATTAGGCGGTTGTAAACTCATCATCACCTCAACCTTGGCTTTGTCAACCTCAATCCCCTTTTCAGAAATCTTGTGTCCCAGCACTATCCCATCTCTGACCATGAAGTGGCATTTCTCCCAATTCAGCACCAGATGTTTGTCTTCACACCGCTGCAACACCCTGCACAAATTAGACAAACAAACGGAAAAGGAGCTCCCATAGACGGAGAAATCGTCCATGAAAACTTCCATTATATCCTCAATCAGGTCAGTGAAAATGGACATCATGCATCGTTGGAAGGTCGCTGGTGCATTGCACAAGCCAAACGGCATTCTGCGGTAAGCAAAGGTGCCGTAAGGACATGTGAATGTGGTCTTCTCTTGATCGTCGGGATGGATTGGGATCTGAAAGAAACCTGAATAGCCATCTAAGAAACAGTAGTAAGGATGGTTAGCCAATCTCTCAAGCATTTGATCAATAAACGGCAAAGGAAAATGATCCTTACGGGTCGCAGCATTAAGTTTTCTATAGTCTATGCACATGCGATGTCCCGTAACTGTCCAAGTAGGAATCAACTCATCCTTATCATTCTTAACCACTGTAATTCCACCTTTCTTAGGGACTACATGAACTGGACTAATCCAGGAACTATCAGAAATAGCATAAATTACACCCACATCTAGAAGTTTCATTATCTCGTTCTTAACAACATCCTTTAGATTCGGGTTCAACCTCCTCAGATGTTCTACCGAAGTCATTGATTCATCTTCTAGATGTATCCTATGCATGCAAAGATCTGGTGAGATTCCTGGGATGTCATCTAGCGAATACCCTAGAGCATTTCTATACTTCCTAAGTTCACAAAAGAGCAAAGCGGTCTCTACATTGTTTAGTTCAGAGTTCACTATCGAGGGGTATGTAGAGTTAGGACCTAGGAACGCGTACCTTAGTCCGGCTGGNTTGCACGGTCTTTGCATCATTATTGGGGCTGGCCAAAGCTTCTACCCACTTGGACACGTAATCGACAGCCACCAATATGTACTCATTGCCGAATGAGTTCGGGAAAGGTCCTATGAAGTCAATTCCCCAAACATCAAATACCTCAACCTCCAAGATGAAATTCTGAGGCATTTCATTTCTCCAGCTGATGTTCCCTTGTCTCTGACATGTGTCGCAAGTAGACATGAACCGCTGCGCATCTCTGAACATGGTAGGCCACCAATAACCCGCTTGAAGAGCTTTGGACACGGTTTTGAAAGTAGCAAAGTGTCCAGCATA
>NC_025694.1:23008357-23059898 GCF_000633955.1 Camelina sativa | reverse complement strand
GATCGCCTAAAATAAGGGGAATTAGGCAGGGAATCGGCGCCTAGATGCTTGCCACGTGTCGTCATGAATCCGTAGAGTTGGGAGCATGTGCTCGGAAATCGGGAGCATGTGCTCCTGGGTCTAAAATCAGCTTTTCTGCTCCAATTCAACTCCTTTCTGCTCCGATTGCTCCTGCTGTTCCAATCCTTGCTTTTAGCTTCCTAGCCTCTTATTATAACCTGAAAAGGACTCAAACAACTACAAAACTATCAACTAAACGGGGTCAAAGTGAGTCAAAACCGTAACATATCACATCCATGTCAGCATTCCATGTCATCTTTTTTTTTCTCCAGAAATACGAAACGTCGTTCGACTCTTGTTCTTATACTTCTTCTTCACTTTTTGTCTTCACCTAGTTCTTTCTACTTCTTCTTCACATTGTTCTTCACCTTGTTCTTCTACTTTTTCTTCACCTTGGTCTTCATTTTCTTTCATGGATCCAGTTCCGGTTCTAGTTGTTTCCGGTAATTGGGTAAAGACACAGAGATATGTATTTAACATCAACGATAGAGGTTGTATAGTTGTGCAGATAGATGGAGGCACAACACACGACAAGCTTGTGAAGCTTGTTCTTGAAGACTACGGATTGGACGCGTTTAGCCATGAGCTAAAGCTGAGCTACATGTTCTCGAATAAGGCACTGAAACTAATGGCGCATGATACTCCACCAGTTTTTGTTTCCAATGATCGACAGTTGCAATTTTTTTTGGGGCAATGGAAAACCGATCAGCTACGTCTTTGTGTAGAGTTTTTGGCGAAAGAGTCTACAGAAACTAGTGGAGCTAGAGGAAGTATGATTAGCAGTGACTCGAAAGTAGAATCTACATACGAAGTGTACGGTGGGGGATTTGAAGGAACTTGTTTTGATTATGGTAAGATCGTTGACAAAGAAAACGAAGAAGAAGAAGAAGATGTCGAAGTAGCATCTGACGAAGAAGAAGACGATGAATTTTCAAGCCGATTTGATTTTTTCGACGACTCCGATGGTGAGTCATCTGATGACGAGCAATTTTCTGTATTGGGCGAGCCTCAGAGTAAAGAGGAAGACCCACTTACTCCGTCTACTCAGAAGAAAGCTCATAATGATAACTTTGCCGGATCGAAGATGAATCTGGAGGCTATTAGGTTAGAGGTGTCAACGCTAAAAATTGCTGTAGGACAAAGATACAGGAGCAAAAAGGAGTTCCGGAATCACGTGAAACTTATTTCGGTTAGGGATGGATTTGATTTTAATGTACCAGTATCTAATCCGAGACAAGTGGTTTTTAGGTGCTGGGTTAAAGGATGTCTTTGGAGAGTTCATGCATCTGTACAAGGGAATGACCCAGATTTTCATGTTCGTGTGTACGATTCGGAACACACATGTTCTGTGACGGAACGTTCTATTAGATCCCGCCAATCAACAACTGATGTATTGGCAGGTCTTTACAGGGACTATCTTGGTGATCTTGGTCTGGATGTTAAACCTAAAAGTGTTGGAGTCATTTTCAATAAGCAATTTAGTCTAAAGGTAATAACTATGTTTCGACTGACTTATTGATAATAATGGTTGACTTATAGGTATGTATAGGCTGAGTTATTTACATGTTACGGCTGATTTATTCATTATTTACGGCTGACTTATTCGAATGTATCGGCTGAGTAATCTATATGTTATGGCTGATTTATTAATTTGTTTGGTGTCAACAGATGGGTTATTGGAAGGCATATCGAACGCTGCTGAATGCAAGGAAGATCGATCAGGGGACTCCTGAGGATAGTTTTAGCGAGTTGCCCTCTTACATATACAAGTTAAGAAGGGAAAATCCGGGTACAGTCACGCGTCTTCAAATAGATAATGAAGACAGATTCAAATATGTTTTTATTGCTTTTGGTGCGAGTAATGCTGGGTTTGATTTCATGCGCAAAGTTGTTGTTGTCGATGGAACGTTTCTCCATGGTAGTTACAAAGGGACGTTTCTAACAGCCCTAGCTCAGGATGGTAACTTTCAAATTTTCCCATTAGCATTCACTGTTGTTGACACTAAAAATGATGAGTCTTAGCGTTTGTTTTTTAAACAACTCAAAGTTGCCATTCCTGACGAAAAGGATCTTGCGATAATCTCCGACAGACATAAGTCAATAGGGAAAGCGATTGGTCAAGTGTATCCGTTGGCTTCGCGTGGAATTTGCACTTACCATTTGTATAAGAACATCTTGGTGAAGTTCAAAGGAAAACATTTGTTCCCTCTGGTGAAAAAAGTGGCAAGGTGTTTTAGGCTGTCTGATTTTAATGAGGCTTTCAATGAGATTGAAGCACGTCATCCCGAACTACATGGATAACTCCAACGAGCTGGTGTCCGAATGTGGGTGCGTGTTCATTTCCCGGGTGAAAGGTACAATTTAATGACAACGAATATTGCAGAATCAATGAACCATGCACTGTCAAATGCTAGAAGTCTTCCAATAGTTCGACTGCTAGAATCGATACGGAATATGATGACCGGATGGTTTTCTGAACGGAGAGGTGTTGAGAAACTATTATAGGTAAGTTTACATAACTCAGCCATAACAGGTTTTATATATCAGCCGTAACTGTTTCCATATATCAGCCATTACCATTATAGTTTCCACAAATCAGCCATAATTGTTTTCATAACTCAGCTGTTATTCTTTTCACAATTCAGCCTAAAACGTTTTTTGTTTTTTTGTTCTACTCCCTACTAGGAACGTGTCACCGCAGCAAGACTTATGGAGGTACTAACGATTGATGCTGTATGTGTGCAAGTGAGCTATGGATCATCTTTGCATGTTGTAAATTTGGAACTAAAAAAATGCACATGCCATCGTTTCGACCACGAAAAAATACCATGCATCCATGCAATCGCAGCTGCAGAGCATTTGGATGTGCCTCGTATATCCATGTGCGATTCGAAATTTAGGAGTGTCAATTTGGTTAACGGATGGGTTGGTTCAATCATGCCTCCAGATGAATCATTCCCTGCTCTTGAAGCTGTGGATAATCATAAGTGCTTGCCTCCGATTGTTGTGAACCAGCCAAGAAGGCCCAAGAAGCGTAGGATTAAATCATCTTTGGAAGTTGCCATTGAAAATAAACGCCCTAGGAAGCAATCAGCATGTTCGCGATGTAAGCAAGTTGGGCACAATGTGAAAACTTGTCGGATGTAGTTAGGGAGATTTGTTTTATTTTGTGTAATAACTTAGCCGTCAAGTCGTTTAAACCAGTCGTTTGCTCTCAGACTGTTCTTTTTGTTAACTCAGCCGTCAAGTCATTTATATCAACTATCTACTTTCAGATTGTTTCGTATGATAACTCAACCATTACTTACTATAACTCAGACATCAACGAGACCCTTCGTTTTCACATAAAAGTATAACTCATCTGTTAAGCAAAATTTTGGCGGGAAACCGTAAGTTAACCTAATAATAGATGCGACCTTTTCTTTTTATAACTCAGCCATCATAGATTATTCATTTTGATAACTCAGCCGTTATTCACTATAACTCAGCCGTCCCAAGAAAGAAGACACCTTTCGTTTTCCCGTAAAATTAAAACTCAGCCTCAAAGTGAGAGTAGATACTAAAATGTGGAAGCATAAAAGGTGGATACGTATAACATATATAGGTAAACCAACAAAGAAGGGACCTTTAATGCAGGAAAAAAGATACTAGCCGCGAAATGGAAAATACTTATTTTAGAGTCACGAGTTGATAAGGTAGAACTGGAAATGGAAACCCTAAAGGATCTCAGAGACTTTGAGGCACAACCACAAAAGGTAACAGTTTTTGCACACGATTTCATAGTCTCCATAGAGGAGAGATTGGAAACCATACTCCAAAGCACACATCCAAGCAAAAACGAGTGAAGGGAGTAACGGGCTGTCAGGATAGAGATAGAGGCTGTGTATGAGTTTTCCGGGCCGTCTTATAACGAGATAACTCGAACACAAACTCATCACCGGTTGCCATGGCACCCGAAGACATCAGAGGATAATGATGTGCAACAAACAACTGGAGGTAATGGACGGCCATTAACTCATTCACTATACACATACTTCGTACCCCACATTTTCCTATTGTTTTTTCTATATATTCATATAATTCATTGTATCGTTTCGGTTTCTTCTTCTCCGCTCATAACTCACTATAAATATTGCAACTTCGTCGAACAGTTCACCTTTAAATCTCATCTATCATTATATTGCATTCCTACGATCATTGCACATGTAAGTCTCCTATCCATGCCCTGTCAATCTATTGCATATTTTCCAATCATTGCACCTATCAGTTGGTGACAGTTGTTTTATTTTGTTAGCGGAGCTATGGACAGAGAGGGTTCCAGCAGACGTGAAAAATGCAAGGCAGAATGGGGAGACAAAGACAATCAGCTGTCCATCCGCATGGCCGGCTCAAGTTCCAGTAAACATCAACGAAATGCAGATTTTGAGTGGGAAGAGGAAGCACAATTGGCTGTGTCCGAAGCTTTTACTAAGACCAGAGTCACGGCCGAGGCGGAGACAAAAGATCGCTATGCAGCAATCCTGTATATGATGGATGATCATATGCAAAAGAAGGAAGAGAAAATCGCCCTCGAGCATCAAGTCGAACTAATCGACGCTCAAATATCCCAACTGAATAAAATCTTGGGTGGAGAACTTGTCCACTTATAGACAGAGCACAAGAGGTTAGAGGTTATGAGAGAGATTGCCGAGGCCGATGTCGAACAGTGCGTGGTTCCTCCTCCTCTTGATTGGGAAAAACTTAAAGTTAGTGGATCCTCCTCCTCTTAATCGGTTTTTAAAAGGGAATTCCATTGTTACTGTTGTCTCGTCTTCTTTATGAACTTTGAACTTTTTTTCTTTAGATTTCTTTTTGTAATTTTTATTAATTATAACGGGCATTACAATATTTCAGCCATTACGGTTTTATAAATCACTATAACTCAGTCTTCACATTACCTTTCGTTTTCCCGTAAATATTATAACTCAGCCATCAAGTTATATATATTATCCAATTACTTATAGATTGTTTTTGTGATAATTCCTTATAAGTCAGCCGTCAAATGACCTTTCGTTTTTATGTAAATATATTAACTCAGCCGTCAAGTCATATATATTATCCATTTACTTACAGATTGTGTTTGTGATAACTCAACCATAACTCACTATAACTCAGGCGTCACATGAGCTTTCGTTTTCCCGTAAATATGTTAACTCAGTCGTAAAGTCATATATCTCATCCATTTACTTACAAATTGTTTTTTGTAATAACTCAGCCATAACTCACTATAAATCAAGCGTCAAATGAACTTTCGTTTTCCCGTAAATGTGTTAACTCAGTCGTAAAGTCATATATCATCCATTTACATACAAATTGTTTCTTGTAATAACTCAGCCATAACTCACTATAAATCAGCCGTCACATGACATTGCGTTTTCCCATAATTACACATCGACTTTGCTGAAAAATTGCCATTAAATTTCCATTAAATTCCCTTAAATTTGAATTGATTACATTCAGTTCGGCAATTCGCCAAAAAAAAAAAAAAAAAAAGACAAGCGTCCTATCATCGAACTAGTTCCCATGGGAAGGCTAGCATTCTCTAGCAATTTGGACGGTCCTGAAGTCTCAAAATGGGAGCCGGACCGAATAAATCGAACTCCAACGGTTTTTCCACCACCAGCTTGCTCAGTTCAGATCGCAAGATCTGACGATCCCGCTTTAAGGATTCAAGCCTTTCCATCGGCACTTCAGAGCCCTTGGACACCATCTCCTCCAAGAAGGCACATGAACCTTCTATCGCATGGCTTTCGCGGAATAAATGGTCCGTTGACTCCAAGTGGTTGACGTACCGCCTCAGCCTCTCCACGCTGGCTCGGTAGGCCCAGACGTCCGTGATGCGCAGAAAGTCAGACTCTCCCAAAGGTTCGTAATCACCTTCGGGTAAGTTGGGAACCACCATACGGGAGACCTGTTCTTCGCACGAGGCATGCTCAGCAAGTAGATGAGTCATGGGCCACTTCGCCAGAAAGAAACCTTCGGCGATGAGCTCATCCAGGACTAGGATAGTCCCTTCCAATCGGCAGAGCCGAAAGACTTGCTCGAGTTGAAGACGAAATGCATTGATATACGCGCTTAGTCTCTTGCGGCGAGCTCGGTACATCCGGAGTTCCTTTCGCAAAAGATCCACTTCCTGCTTGACGACGTTGAAACTCGGAACGAGTTCGCGGGATCTTGACATCTCCGTCTCCTCTTGAGGAGGGGCATTATCCGACGCATTCGGATCGAAACCGCTTGTTCTAGCAGCTGTCCGTTCTCGTGCTCGTTTCAACCATGCAGATCGAGTAGTCACTGATCTTTGATAGTTTCGTTCGAGTTTGGAATGCTCTGAACATTTCCAACCCTTCCCCTATTTATACTAAAACCTGGAACGCAATTGCGGTCCCCTTCCACCAATCAGATTGCGACAATAATTTCGCTGCGTCCCGAGAATCACTCTAGAAGACCGTAATAAACATTCAATGTTTCTAACCTAAACAAATCAATATAACTCAGCCGTAACATAAAAATAGATGGCTGATTTATTTCTATATCACGACTGAGTTATAATATTTATAAGAAAACCAAAGGTCTCGTCTATTATTAGGTTAAGTTATGGTTTCCCGCCAAATTTATCGCTTTACAGCTGAGTTATAATATTTACGGGAAAGCGAAAGGTCATGTGACGGCTGGGTTATATTAAACTATGTCTGATATATGACTAGACGGCTGAGTTATAAAATTTACGGATAAACTCAGCCATAACTTTACTATAACGAAAGGATTGGAAATGCTCAATAAAAATATTCCCATTTAATGAATAAAACCAAAAACAAAAGTCTCTATCATAGATATATACTTCCATAATACATCAAAAAGATACTCGCCTAAGATATGGAAAATAATTATTTAAAAATAAACAGACTTTAGAGTCACGAGTTAATGAGGTAAAACTGGAAATCACTGCTAGAAACCCTAAAGGATCTCAGAGACCCAAGATGCTGAGTAGCATAGTTTGGAATGATTTGGTTCATATGTTTGAAGAATTTGGCCCAGTTGACGTCGGTTTCAGAAAGTGATTTCCATTGTACTTTCGTGTCGACTTCTATATGAACTATGAACTATGAACTAGGAACTAAGAACTACGATTGTGTGTTTTTTTTGTTTTATTATTTTGTTTATGTTTTACCTTCATATTAATATTAATCAGTCGTCATTTCGACATCTCAGTCATACGGAACGATAACTCAACCAAACAGTTCGATAGTTCAACCACAATATTTGATAACTCAGACAACCCTCTATATATATATATGAATGTGTAAAAATCACTCTAAATCTATAAATATACCTTTTTATTGGTATTAATGATAGTAATATTCATATTTCCTTTCTAAATTTAAATTTTGAGTTATAATAATTTTAATATTCAATTGTTGAATAAATAGTTTTACAAAAATAAAATTCGAAATTCAAATAATAATTAATTAATTATTTTGATTAACATATTGGGCACAGAATTAGTGATTTTTCGCATTTCCCTATCAACACTTTTTGTGACATCGAGAGAAATATTAATATTTATTAGGAGTCTGGCAGAACGAAAGATCCAGAAAAGAAAGAAGAATATGTTTTCATATTAATGAGAAGACCCTAAACGATAATTCAGTCGTAAAAAAACTATAACTCAGCCAACCCTCCAATTATAAGACTAAATAACCGACCAAACCGAACCGAACCGAAAAACTAATTTTCCCCTATTCGATTAATTACGGTTATATTCGGATTGCTATCGGTTATATTAAGTTAATCTACCAAATTTGGATAACATTTGGGTTATTTATGGGGATATATTTATCTAACCGGACCATAACCGGAAATAACCGAAAAATAATTTCAAAATCTTTTAAATATACCACCTTAACCAAATTACCACCTTAAACCAAACTGTTATATTAAAACCTATAATGTTGGAAATATGAACCCTAAACCCCAAACCTTAACCCTAACCCTAACCCCTAACCCCTAACCCCTAAATGTCATGTGTTGAATATTTTACACATTTTGATCAGAATGTGTAAATGTCACATTTTGTCTATAATTATTACTTTTTGTTGATTATAATGATTGTAATATTCATTTATCAATTCTAAATTTAAATTTTGAGTTATAATTATGTAAATTTACAAATATTTCATAAGTCAGCCATATAAGTCAATAACTCAGCCATTACTTGGTCACTTTGTCGGAATGTTTTTTTTTCGAATTTTTAGTTCAATATTTTAATTATTTTGTATAATATATAGTGAAAAAACTGACTTTGTATGATGTTTTACGCGTGTGGATCTGAGTGTTAACATAATTATTGTTCGGGTTTCCCCAACAACACTTTTTCTAATATCGAGGCACGTTGTAATTGGATAATTTATTAGGAATCTGACATAATGAAAGACCAAGGAAAGAATGAAGAATACGTTTTCATATTATTGAGAACCGTAAACAATAACTCAGCCATGATAAACGGTATCTCAGCCAACCTTAAATTAGAATGAATAAATACCCAACTACTGACAATTACTCTAATCAAACAGACATGCTCATTTCACATCAGCCAAATATAATGGATCCAACAGCACATACAAGCAATCCAGTTAACGATATGATGATCAAACGTTGCCTATAGATGACCTTTCCCGAATCTTGTACATGCTTCTCTAGATCACTACGAAGTTCCACAATTGTTATCTTGAGTTGATCTATCACTCTTTCCTTTTCATGATTTTCAGCTACAGCTTGAATTAAAGCGTTTTGCGGCCACCCTTTCACCTCTTCTTGATCAAGACACTTAAAGTATTTGCAGTGCTAAGTTCCACCATCCTACAAAGATTACAAAACACTATAAACTTGCCAATTTTCAACCAATCGCCATAAAAACACACACATACCTTGTACAATTGACATCCGAAAAACCTTATGCCAGGATTTTTTCCAGTCTTTGATGTGAAGATCTTTGCTGGCAATCCACAATCACACTTCTTCAGACTTCCTGAAGATCTACTCATACTAGATGAACCCGTGCTTAAATCCATCTCTATCCTCAAATCGACCTAGATGAATTCTGTCTACTCCCAAGAACCCTAGTAAAGAGTAAAGTTTTTTTGTTAAAGGTTAAATTGTGAAATGATATCGGGTTTTGGGTGTTTTATTTTGAGTTATAATAATCTTATTTTACAACTATCTCATACATCAGCCGTGTAAGTTTGTAACTCAGCCATTACTTACACGTTTATTACGCGTGTGGACGATAACAAGAAACGTAATCATTGATTGCGTCTCCCCAACAACACTTTTTGTATTCTCGAGTTGGTATATAATAAATTAATGTTTTAGTTTAAATGATGTGATTGTAGTGATTTTGTGTTTTAGTAATCGAGATCGAGTCAAGATGATGGCGCAGATAGATATCTACAGCGGCAGATCCCGGGTTGATGAGAAAACTCAACCGTAAATTCATAACTCAGCCGTGTGAAGTATATAACTCAACCGTAACTTAACCGTAAATCAGCCATAACTTTGAAAATAGCCAAATCAATGTTTTACATACCCAAGTAAAATTCATACCAAGACAAATCCAAATGTTTTACAAATTATAGTAAAATTCCTACCAAAAGAGACAAAATGAAGGGCATAATGCATTATCGCACCTGATCCATAAAATCAGATGCCTCATCGTAGATTTCTGCTACCATTTTAACCCGTATAGCCTGGATATTTTGATCACAGATACCATCGAAAGACAAACCAAGTGCTAGAAATTCTACAAACTTTAGAGCGTACACGCCACAGTTACCAACATGTACGTTTTGAGGGACCTTGGAGACACTCTTCCTCCTGAAACTGAACTGATCAAAAGTAGGTGTACGATATTTGTGAGGAACTATATCGTTCATCATTGCTGGAATCATCCGCGTAAACGCCCTACAAGCATTCAACATTCTAACATCACTGTATTTGGTTGCTTGACCCACGATGCTATCATAGCAATCAATATGCCTTCTGATGAGATCCACGTGCAGCGCCACCTAGTGATTGCCTCCAGTTTGTGGAGTAATATACAGGTGCTCTACTTCTTCTATCCACTTCATTTTAGTCGGTTGATCTAGTGGAGCCAAACCATTAACTAAATCTTCGTAACTGAGCATAGTCATGAACTATCGTAGTGGTGTACCACGGGTCTATAAATGCAATGCATTTTTTGTGGAATGGGAAGGGATATCGTTTGTACCTAACCCTGAGTAGTCTCATAAACGCGCTCATGTGCTGTAAAACAGATAATAACAACTCAGACTTAAACCTAATAAGTCAGTCCCTATGTACTATATCTCAGCCGTAAATTTCCATTTTTCAGCCATTATGTATTATATCTCAGCCGTAAATATTATAACTCAGACATCAAGTTAAACTTACTTCATCAGCCATAGGTACCATCCTTCACTGGCCAGTTCTTTCTTTCGGTGATGAGAGTCCTATAGAATTTGCCTAATGGTGTACCCCTGAGAAACAAATAAGAATTAATAATAATGTTAACAAGCTGTTAAGAAAAAGGGTCTAAGGGTCATACTCGGTGCTCTTTAGGAACTCCAAAAGTTTCTACAACTTGACCGGATCAACAGGTGCCAGAGGATCATATATTCCATGTCCAGGTACACAGTTCTTCCTCATGCACGTCAGTCTGTTGTCTCCAATATAAGGAAAAATCCTCGCTTGTGAGCTTGTTGTGTATTCAATGCACTTCCATCCGAGTACAACTTAACACTCTCCAGCCTAAAAGCTTTAATTCTATGAAGCCTACTCTTTTCCTCCTCATCATCGTCAGATTCAGGTTCAAGGACATCGTTTTCAGCCATAACCTCGGCTGTCATATCACATAGACTGCTGTCAGCAGCGTCGGCACAAGCGTTTGCACCACCTTTGGCTTCTCCCTCATTCAAAACAGTGTCTACAAATTGCAACGACTTCAAAGCAGTAGGCTTAGTAGTCTTTCTACCTCTTTCCTTGTGCGGATTATCTCCAACCTTCTTTTCCGCCAACTCTTTGACCTTCTTTGCCGCCAACTCTTTGGCCTTCTTTACAGCCGCCACCTGATCTTTGGCCTTCTTTGCCGCAACCTCTTTGGCCTTCTTTGCAGCCGCCGCCTCATCTTTGGCCTTCTTTGCCGCAACCTCTTTGGCCTTCTTTGCAGCCGTCGCCTCATCCTTGGCCTTATTTGCCGCAACCTCTTTGGCCTTCTTTGCATCTAATTCTTGGTCGCTCTTTGCATCTTTGCAATTTTCCGCGTGTGAGGCCGTTGATTTGGTTTCGTAGCAGCTGGAGACTCCTCAATGAAATTAAGAGGATCATCTTTATCAAAATCTTTATCCAGATTCCTACTGTCCCCATCCAAACCACTGCCATCTTCATGTATAACATAGCAAAGACACTTAAAGTTAATGATAACTCAACCTAAACATTCTCGAAAATGAGCCATAACATTAACATAATTCAGACATTACCACAGGACTGTTGACAGAGTAGTTTTGTTGCATTTTTCTTGTAACTGCTTGTGGACCTTTTGGTGTCAACAGATTTTTCCCAGCCAAACCACTGCCATCTTCCTGTATAACATAGTGAAGACAATTTAAGTTAATGATAACTCAACCTATACATTCTGGAAAATCAGCCAAAACATTAACATAATTCAGACATTACTACAGGACTGTTGACAAGTAGTTTTGTTGCATTTTTCCTGGAACTGCTGGTGGACCTTTTGGTGTCAACAGTTTTTCCCGAAGGTCTTCTGGTAACAGGTTCTTTATTTTGAAATTTTCATAATTTGAACACGCATCAAAAATGTTTTGGTCAGTTTGCCCAACACCCATGGAAAGCACGTGCTCTTTAATATGTTTGAGATCACTCTCAACAGATCCAAACCTGGTTTCAAACCTTTCATTCATCCTATTTTCTATTCTATCTCCAATGTTTTTTTCCAAGGTTTCAAACCTTGATGTTAAATTAGACACCAACTCAATGAGAGTTCCAACCGACCCAACCGACACATCTTCTCCAACATCTTCCTCCTCACTAGAACACTAAAACAAATACACAAACCGTCGTAAACAAGCTAACGAAATATTACATATATTATATACTCACTATACACCATATCTCTTACCTTTATTCATTTCTTCTTCTTCTTCTTCGTCTTTTGTGTAGCTCCTTCACCAGATTCACCACCCTGACTGTTGGAAACTTCCACCTTCTGACTTTCTGCTTCTTTGTGGGAGGAGATTCAGAATCAACAGCTGCTTTAGATTTTAGATTTTTTTTCTTATCACTCCCCTTAACATCCCAAAAACCTTTAACAAACTTATCCTCATGTATGTCTTGGATAAGGCGATCAACTGCTGGGTCGTCTTTTTGATCTGGCCACGTATGAAATAGCTCGCGTACATCATCCTTCATAACCATTTTAGTCACACGCAGCTGTAACATAAGAGAATATGAGACCCATCAGTAAACAATAACTCAGCCATCACTAAATCATAACTCATCCATCACTACACTATAACACAGCCATCACTACACCATAAATCATTCATCACTAAATCATAACTCATCCATCACTACACTATAACTCAACCATATATAAACCTTACCTCACCAAGCGCTTTGATCTCTTCAGCAATTACGGTTTCCAGTGTTGAACGTGTACGGTTTCCACCCCATCGAAGCAACAGTATGCCACCATTTTTTTCTTTTTGTGCAGCCCCAAATCGTTCTCCAAAGATTTGGACTGACTCATACGCCCAAGCCTGTAAAACGGGTGTAAAACCACTAAGGGTGTACGAGTTTCCCGTAGGATTCAACAACTTTATAGAATCAACAAGAGCTTCAAATGCTGACCGACCCCACGGATAAGTCTTCACGGCTTCATCATCAAAAACTCTTTTTGCACTTTCAAATGGTATTCTAGAGTTCTGATGGATGGCATAAAGTCCAATGGCTTGAAAACACAACAGCCCCAACCATTTACGGTGATCAGGGTTTGTCCATGACCGGCACACTTTCAGTCCTTCCCTGAGTTCATTTAATGATGGACCTTCCCCACCAGGCACTTTCAAAAGTCTGAAGAACTTTTTGTGTTCGTCTTCAAGTTCAAACCGTTCTGTCGGGATTGGGTCTATGTTTAACCCCGTGACATTAGCAAATTCATTCAACCCAAACCTGATAGGTTGACCGCCGACTACAAACCAAATCTCCTTCTTATGTACCCTTAACTGGTTACATAGTAGGAAATGTACAACCTTACCAGACCATACGAATTGGCTTTCAATTAGCTTAGAGATTATTCCAATAGGTACTTTCTTCGTTTCATCCCACACATCCTGTCGTATTGATTCCCTGATCGCAGGGAATTCTCCCATCCTGAAATTGGTATTAATTTGCTTACTATATAGAATAGACTTCATTTCTGGCCAAAGTCTTGGGGGGTAATCCCTTGCTTGTTCTTCAGAAATATCCTTAGCCATCTTATAAATATAATTCAGCAGTAAAGCATAAAATAAATCAGCCATAACATATGACAAACTTAGACGCAATGCATATAATATCTCCGCCACAAATACATAACTCAGTCCCAAATTCATTGTTAACCAGAGCTCAGCCACATCAACAAACAAACTCAGCCATCGAATCGAATATATCTAACAAATAAAGAGGAAGACACATACCAGAACTCGAAGACGAGACGGCTTAGACGGAAACGAACGAAGAGAGAAAGAGCGAATGAGAATATCGAGCGAGGACGGCGAGAGGTAACGGCAAGAGAGTAGAGAAAGATAGATTATCGAGAGAGAGAGAGAGATTTTGCCGAGAGAGAGTTTTTTTTTTCGCGGTTTGTGAATAGTTAAAAACTGTTCAATTTTCCTCTCATTAAAATAAACAAAAAAACTGTCGATTCTGGAAAGGTAACTCAGCCGTCATAAACGATATCAGGCAATCCTCAAATTAGAATGACTAAATAACCGACTAAACTGAACCGAACCGAAAAAAATATTTTTCCCAATTTGGTATTTTTGTATTGGTATGTTTGCTTACTTTCAGTTATATTTGGCTTACTTCTGGTTATATTAGGCTAATCTACTTAATTACAATATATTTTGGGTCATTTACGGTTATATATTAATCTAACCGACCCATAACCGGAAATAACCAAAAATTAATTTCTAATTTTTTAAAAAATATCCAAATGGTAATCATATTAGTATATCCATATTACCACCTTAAACCAAACACATTAAAACACATTAGATACAAAACCAAACTGTTAAATTAAAAACAAATAATGTTACTCATTTAAACCCTACATATCAAACCCTAAATCCTAAACCCTAACCCTAACCCTAACCCTAACCCCCAAACGTCATGTTTTGGTATGTTTGACACATTTTGATCAGAATGTGTAAAAATCACTCTTTCTCTATAATTAATATTTTTTATTGGTTATAATAATAGTAATATTCATTTTCCATTCTAAATTTAAAATTTGAGTTAAAATAATCTTATTTTACAAATATCTCATAACTCAGTCGTTTAGGTCAATAACTCAGCCATTACTTTGTCAAATTACTGGGCCCTTTTTAATTTAAAAAATCAAAAATTTGAATTCAAATTTTTGAATTCCTTTTTAATAAATTTGAAGAAATTGTTTAAAATATATTTATAACGCGTGTGGATGATAACAAGAAACATAATTATTGTTTGCATCTCCCCAACAACACTTTTTATATTCCCGAGCGGATATATAATAAATTAATATGGCCATTGAATAACTCAGACGTAACACCATTAATATGGTTGTTGCATAACTCAGCCGTAACATCAATGTTAATTTAACCGACTATCCTAAGTCAGTCGTGTAAAGAACACAACTCAGCCTTCACGTATATTACTTTTAAACGACGTCGTTCGATATATTGTTTTAGTATAAATTATGGGATTTTAAGTGATTTATTGCTTTAGTAATCGAGATCGAGTCAAGATGATGGCGCATAGAGATATCTACGGCGGCAACTCCAGGGCTGATGAGAAAACTCCTTCTGAAGCTCTAGCTGAGGTAGATCTCTGGACTATCTTAAATCTCAAAGCAGTATCTTAATATTGTGTTTGTGGAACTGTAGGAGCTGAATCGTAATGAAATAAATATGAAAATGAGGTGCGGTGAAATCCGGAGGAGTGACAAGGGCGTTCCAATCGGGTGTAGTTGCGGTGCGGTGCTTCTCGTTGCCACTTCTAATGATCCTAGCACGAGAGGAGAACGTTATTTCAGTTGACTGTATGACATCACAGATGTAAAGATTTTTGTACTCTTATTTTTGAGTTTTGTGTTCTGCTTCTAATTTTTTTATTTAGTGTAATATGAATTATGTACTATTTGTAAGGGTCCCGGTCAAGGCTGCGGTTTCAGGAAGTGGTGGACTGATGCATTGCGCGAAGAGTTTAGGGTTATTCAAGAGGAGAAGAATGAGATGAAGAAGGACTTGGATGCAGCCAAGAAGCGCATCGAGATTCAAGAAGAAATGATCTTGAATATAGAAAAAAATATGACGCGCTGGAGAAGAAGTTTGAGAGCTTGAACAAGTATTTGTGATATAAGTCAAGCTCCATTGTGGTGTTTTTTTTTATTTGGAATTGATATGAACTTTCTATGTTGTGGTGTTTTATCAATCCATTTTAATAACTCAGTCATGATTAATCATAACTCAGTCGTCATAAACGATATCTCAGCCAACCCCCAAATTAAAATGACTAAATAACTGACCAAACCGAACTGAACAGAAAAAATTATTTCTTCCAATTTGGTATTTTTGTATTGGTATGTTTGGTTAATTTTGGTTATATTCGGCTTACTTTCGGTTATACCAGGCTAATCTACTTAATTACAATATATTTTGGGTTATTTATGGTTATATATTAATCTAACCGACCCATAACCGGAAATAACCAAAATTGTTTTTTGTTTTTAAAAAAAAAATGTTCAAATGATAATAATGTTAGACTTCTCCATATTACCACCTTAAACCAAACACATTCAAACCAAAACCAAAACCAAATGATAATAATGTTAGACTTCTCCCTAAACCCTAACCCTAACCCTAACCCCTAAACGACATGTGTTGTATGTTTTACACATTCTGATGAGAATGCGTAAAAATCAATCTTTCTCTATAATTATTACTTTTTATTGGTTATAGTAATTGTAATATTCATATTTCATTTGTACATTTAAATATTGAGTTATAATAATGTAAAATTACAAATATTTCATAAGTCAGTCGTGTAAGTCAATAACTCAGCCATCACTTAGTCATTTTGTCGGAATTTTTTTATTTTTTATTCGAATTTTGGAGTTCAATTTTTAATTATTTTGTATAATATATTGTGAAAAGCTAACTTTATAAATTTATTACGCGTGTGGATCTGAGCAGGCACAGAATTATTGTTTGGGTTTCCCCAACAACACTTTTTGTAATTTCGAGGCATGACACGAAAGACCAAATGAAGCCGTACCAAATACATAACTCAGCCATAACTCAGCCGTACGAAGTACATAACTCAGTCGTAAAAGTACATAACTCAGCTATAACATATATGTTTATTTAATAATTAATTATAAGTCATCCGTGTGAAGTACATAACTCAGCCGTAACATTGAAAAGATACTAAACAAAGGACGTTCTTATCCAAGTACAATTCCTACCAAAAGAAATCCAAATGTTTTTACATATCCAAGTACAAGTCCTACCAAAAGAATTACAAATGTTTTCTACTTGAACTGATTGAGAAAATCAGGTGCCTCATCATAGATTTCTGCTGCCATTTTAACACGTAGAGCCTGGATATTTTGATCACAGATGCCATCGAAAGACACACCAAGCGCTAGACATTCTATAAACTTTAAAGCGTACATGCCACAGTCACCAACCTGTACATTTTGCGGGACCTTGGAGACAGTCCTCCTCCTGAAGGTAAACTGTTTGTGCGTAGGTGTACGATATTTGTGAGGAACGTTCTCGTTCATCATTGCTGGAATCATCCGCGTAAACGCCCTACAAGCATTCAATATTTTTTCCTCACTTTCTTTGGTTACTTGTTCGACGATGCTATCATAGCAGTCAATATGCCTTCTGATGAGATCCACGTGCAGTGCAACCCAGTGATCCCCTCCAGTTTGTGTAGTAATATACAGGTGCTCCATATCTTCAATCCACCTCAAATTAGTCTTTTCATCTGAAGGTACTAAACCTTTCACTAAATCTTTAAAACTATTGCCAGTTAATTTAAACAGCTTGGGTATAATCACAAACTGAGCATAGTTAAACACCATCATACTACTGAACCACGGGTCTATAAACGCAATGCGTTTGTCGTGATATGGGAAGAGATCTCGGTTGTACCTTTTCCGAAGGAGTCTCATAAACACGGCCAGGTGCTGTAAAAAAGGTAACAGAGTAAAAAACAACAACTTAGCCACTATGTTTTAAATAACTCAGACATCAACAACAATAACTACTACATTAAGATAAACTTACTTCTGTACCATAATTTTCTGGCCTCGCTGGCCAGACCTTTCGTTCGGTGATTAGCTTCCTATAGAATTCTATTTCGATTACGCCTTTTGTTAACGAAATATTCCTAACAAACAAATAAACACAAGTTAATATAATGTTAACAAGCTGTGATTAACTTGTTAAGAAAAAGGGTCTAAAGGGTCATAATCGGCGCTCTTTAAGAACTCCAAAAGTTTCTGCAACTTGACCGGATCAACAGGTGCCAGAGGATCATATATTCCAGGTCTAGGTACACAGTTCTTCCTCATGCACGTCAGTCTGTTGTCTCTAATATAAGGAAAAATCCTCGCTTGTGTAGCTTGTTGTGTATTCAATGCACTTTTATCCGGGGACAGCTTAACACTCTCCAGCCTAAAAGCTTTAATTTTATCAAGCCTAATCTTTTCCTCCTCATCATCCTCAGATTCAGGTTCATGTTTGTTGGCTTCAGCAATATACTCGGCTATCATATCACATAGACATTCTGCATCATCTTCTGCACCAGCTTCTCCCCTAGTCAAACCAGCTTCTCCCTTAGTCAAATCTACAATAGCCAACGACCAAACAGCAGTAGGATTTTTAGGCTTTCTACCTCTACCTCTTTTATTTTCCTGAATGTCTCCAGCCGCAGCTACTTCTTCGGCCATTTTTACCGCAGCTACTTCTTTGGCCTTCTTTGAAGCCGCCTCTAACTCTTTGGCATTTCTCCTCGTGAAAGGTCGTGTTATCGTATCAGCTGGTTTCTTCGCAGCTGGAGAGTTCTTAGCAGCTGGAGAATCCTTAGCAGCTGGAGAATCCTTAGCAGCTGGAGACCTCTGAATGAAATCAAGAGGATTATCATAATCATTCATCAGATTCTTACTGATCCCATCCAAACCACTGCCAACATCAGATTTCTTTTCATGTATAACATANACAAGTTAATATAATGTTAACAAGCTGTGATTAACTTGTTAAGAAAAAGGGTCTAAAGGGTCATAATCGGCGCTCTTTAAGAACTCCAAAAGTTTCTGCAACTTGACCGGATCAACAGGTGCCAGAGGATCATATATTCCAGGTCTAGGTACACAGTTCTTCCTCATGCACGTCAGTCTGTTGTCTCTAATATAAGGAAAAATCCTCGCTTGTGTAGCTTGTTGTGTATTCAATGCACTTTTATCCGGGGACAGCTTAACACTCTCCAGCCTAAAAGCTTTAATTTTATCAAGCCTAATCTTTTCCTCCTCATCATCCTCAGATTCAGGTTCATGTTTGTTGGCTTCAGCAATATACTCGGCTATCATATCACATAGACATTCTGCATCATCTTCTGCACCAGCTTCTCCCCTAGTCAAACCAGCTTCTCCCTTAGTCAAATCTACAATAGCCAACGACCAAACAGCAGTAGGATTTTTAGGCTTTCTACCTCTACCTCTTTTATTTTCCTGAATGTCTCCAGCCGCAGCTACTTCTTCGGCCATTTTTACCGCAGCTACTTCTTTGGCCTTCTTTGAAGCCGCCTCTAACTCTTTGGCATTTCTCCTCGTGAAAGGTCGTGTTATCGTATCAGCTGGTTTCTTCGCAGCTGGAGAGTTCTTAGCAGCTGGAGAATCCTTAGCAGCTGGAGAATCCTTAGCAGCTGGAGACCTCTGAATGAAATCAAGAGGATTATCATAATCATTCATCAGATTCTTACTGATCCCATCCAAACCACTGCCAACATCAGATTTCTTTTCATGTATAACATAGCGAAGACAATTAAAGATAATGATAACTCAACCTAAACATTCTCGAAAATCAGCCATAAATTTATCATAAATCAGACATTACCGGAGGACTGTTGTCAGAGTAGTTTTGTTGCATTTTTCCTGGAACTGCTGGTGGACCTTTTGGTGTCAACAGTTTATCCCGAAGGTCTTCTGGTAACAGGTTCTTTATTTTGAAATTTTTATATGCAGATGCCGTGTCTATCGCAGGTCCCATGTTTTGGCCAGTTTGTCCAACACCCATGGAAAGCACGTGATCTTTCATCTGTTTGAAATCATGATCAAAAGATCCAAACCTGGTTTCCATCCTTTCATTCATCTTCTTTTCCAACCTGGTTTCCAAAATATCTCCAATCTTCTTCTACATATCAGAAGGCATATTGGCAATGTTTGTATCAAGGGTGTCAAACCTTGAGTTAAACCTAGACACCAAGTTAACAAGAGTTCTAACCGACACATCTTCCCCCGCATCTTCCTCCTCACTAGCCAACTAAAATAAATACACAAAAGTTTACAAAAGGTTACATAAAATATAAACTCACTATACACCACATAACTTACCTTTTTTCCTTTCTTCTTCCTCTCATGTGCAGCTCCTGCTCCTTCACCAGATCCACCACCCTGAAAGGTGGAAGTTTAATCCTTCTGGACTTTCCGCTTCTTTGCGGGAGGAGATTCAGACTCAACCGCTGCTTTAGCTTTCTTTTTCTTCTTCTTCTTATCACTCCGACCCTTAGCCTCCCAAAAACCTTTAACAAAGGTATCCATGTGCATGTCCTCGATCAGGCGATCCACAGCTGGGTCGTCTTCTTGATCTGGCCACGTATGAAATAGATCGCAGCCATTTTCCATCATAACCATTTTACAGACATGCAGCTGTAACATAAGAGATTGTGAAACCCATCAGTAAGTTTTAACTCAGCCATCACTAAATCATAACTCAGCCATAACAGAAACATAAATCAGCCATAAAATTAGCATAAATCAGTCATCATACCATAACTCAGCCATCACTAAACCTTGACTCAGCAATCACCAAACCATAACTCAGCAATCACTAAACCATAACTCAGCAATCACTAAACTAAATAATAACTCAACCACCACTGATAAACCATATCTTAGCCATCATTTAAAACAATAACTCAGCCACTAACTATCAGTCTATCATAACACAATCAAAACCTTACCTCACCAAGCGCTATGATCTCTCTTCAGCAATATCTGTTTCCATCGTTGAACGTGTACGGTTTCCATGCCATCAAAGCAACGGTATGGCATCATCTTTAGCTGATGCATTCCCAAACCGATCTCCAAAGCATTTGATGGACTCATACGCCAGAGCCTGTAACACGGGTGTAAACCCACTAAGGGTGTACGATTTCCCCGTAGGCCTCAACAACTATATGCCATCAACAAGGGCTTCAAATGCTGACCGACCCCACGGATAAGTCTTCATTACTTCATCATCAAAAACTCTTTTGGCACTTTCATATGGAATTCTACAGTTATGATGCAAACCATAAAGTCCAATGTGTTGAAGAAGTAACAGCCCCAACCATTTACGGTGATCAGGGTTTACCCATGACCGGCACACTTTCAGTCCTTCCCTGAGTTCATTTAATGATGGACCTTCCCCACCAGGCACTTTCAAAAGTCTGAAGAACTCTTTGTGTTCCTCTTCAAGTTCAAACCGTTATGTCGGCATTGGGTCTATGTTATTCATTCAACCCAAACCTGATAGGTTGACCACCGACGACAAACCAAAGCTCCTTCTTATGTACCCTTAACTGGTTACATAGTAGGAAATGTACTAGATTACCAGACTAGACGAATTGGCTATCAACTAGCTTAGAGATTATTCCAATAGGTAGATCCTTCGTTTTTTCCTACACATCCTGTCCTATTGTTTCCCTAATAGCAGGTAATACTCCCATCCTGAAATTGGTATTAATTTCTCTTAACTCTAGATTAGAGTTTCCTTCAGCGTATAGTCTTGGGGGGCAATCCCTTGCTNATGATCTCTCTTCAGCAATATCTGTTTCCATCGTTGAACGTGTACGGTTTCCATGCCATCAAAGCAACGGTATGGCATCATCTTTAGCTGATGCATTCCCAAACCGATCTCCAAAGCATTTGATGGACTCATACGCCAGAGCCTGTAACACGGGTGTAAACCCACTAAGGGTGTACGATTTCTCCGTAGGCCTCAACAACTATATGCCATCAACAAGGGCTTCAAATGCTGACCGACCCCACGGATAAGTCTTCATTACTTCATCATCAAAAACTCTTTTGGCACTTTCATATGGAATTCTACAGTTATGATGCAAACCATAAAGTCCAATGTGTTGAAGAAGTAACAGCCCCAACCATTTACGGTGATCAGGGTTTACCCATGACCGGCACACTTTCAGTCCTTCCCTGAGTTCATTTAATGATGGACCTTCCCCACCAGGCACTTTCAAAAGTCTGAAGAACTCTTTGTGTTCCTCTTCAAGTTCAAACCGTTATGTCGGCATTGGGTCTATGTTATTCATTCAACCCAAACCTGATAGGTTGACCACCGACGACAAACCAAAGCTCCTTCTTATGTACCCTTAACTGGTTACATAGTAGGAAATGTACTAGATTACCAGACTAGACGAATTGGCTATCAACTAGCTTAGAGATTATTCCAATAGGTAGATCCTTCGTTTTTTCCTACACATCCTGTCCTATTGTTTCCCTAATAGCAGGTAATACTCCCATCCTGAAATTGGTATTAATTTCTCTTAACTCTAGATTAGAGTTTCCTTCAGCGTATAGTCTTGGGGGGCAATCCCTTGCTTGTTCTTCAGAAATAATCACCATCGACATCTGATAAATAATATAATTCAGCAGTAAAGCATAAAATAAATCAGCCATAACATAAAACAAACCCATACATAAAGTATAACATAACTCAGCCACAAATACATAACTCAGATCCAAAGCACAAAATGACTCAGTCACCAATACAAAACTCAGTCGTAACTCAGCCGCAAAATAAAACAAATCAGCCATCGAATCGAATATATCTAACAAATCAGTCGTAAACCCTAAAAGTAAATCAGCCATCAAATCGAATAGATCTAACAAATCAGCCGTCATTAACGACGGCGATAATCAGCCGTAAATCATCGATAAAAACCTACTTTCAGCCGGAAAACTTGAAACTAAACACTCGACACATACCGGAACGTTTAAACGAAGACGAACACGACGACGAAGAGAGAGAGTGCGACGACGAAGAGAGTGAGAGCGACGACGAAGAGATCAGGGTTTTTGTGAGCAAAGACGGCGAGAGATGACGGCGAGAGATTGACGGCAAGAGAGTGGACACAGTGCGAGTATCGCCGGCGACAAGAGACGACGAGAGAAAGTTTTTTTTTTTTCGCGGTTTGTGAACAGCGAAAACTATTCACTTTCCCTCTCTTTGATATAAACAAGAAAAAACAACTGTCGATCTAAAAGAAAAACAGCCTAGTGATTTGTCGATCTGATGTGTATTTTTTTTTTATTTTTTACTCAAAATCGAAAAACTAAACCCAAAGGGTAAATTGTAGTTACACCCAGGGCACTAAACATTTGAGTAATTTTCTTTGTTTAATAACATATGAGTAACAAACCAACTTTTGGATAACATTTGAGTAATTGTTTCTTGTTATAAACATTAATAACATTGTCAAGCGGCCGCTCCGGCAAAAATGATATATCCGCAACCTCCAGTCAGAGGATATAACAATTTCCAACCGTATTTTATGTGTGGATCAAGATTGCCAAACAGTTTCCCTCCAATGCCTATCCCTAATTTCATGGTGCCACAACCATTTCGTCCAGCACTATACCCATCTGCTCCTCCTGTCGGCCTCCACCCTAGTTATAGTTGATGACGAAACAATGTTTGGTGGTGAAAGGTTATTAAATTGAGTTTGTAAATCATGAAACCTACGTTCCTCTTTACATTGTGCCAAAGAAACATAGATAGGCTTGTTTCCCACCATCTCCCATCCATCTTGAGCATTTATGTTAAAAAAAAAGAACGAAGATAATAATAATTAGACGTGAGTTTCTTGATTGAGAAACTTCCTCGCTCGTTGAGAACTCAACAAACCCAACACCTTTGCTCATACGATTGGAATGGACCATGACCTACAAAAATCATATGTTAAATTCATAAGTCAAATAAGAAAATTTACTAAGAGATTGCAGACGTACCTTTCAGGAAGTGATGGTGCCACACTCATAAAATAATTCTTGAAGCTTTTTGTTATCAACAGAATCCTCAAGATTCTTCACATAAAGATTCAACCCTCTACTTGTTCTCACATCCCGTTCTGTTTTCTCTACTTTGAATTTGGCTTTCAAATCCTCAACTCTATTATTTTTCCTCTGATCCCTCCCTCCCTCCCTTCTATTTCAATATGCTTTGCTGGAACATACTTGGCCATTGGTTATGTTAATATCGGTCACAATTAGATATTTATAGCTCGGTAAAAGGAGATCGACTCTTTCTTAATTAACTCGGTGCATGGGCACGAAAATCCTGATTACAACGACAGTTAATAGAACGAATGACAAGAAATTGAAATGGACGAGCTTGTGACACGTCGATTTGCATTTCGGACGAGTTGTTATAGCTAATTGCTGGTGATTTCTGTAGTGTTTTCCTCTCCCCGTGATTAAGCGTCATATGCCATTATTTATAGGAAACTGTGTTGGTTCGTCGCTTCAAAAGACTGAAACACCCTTCTCTTCCTTTAAATGTTTATTTGGGCCTCAGATGATTCTCTTGGGCCGGACCCATTGTTAGGAGGGGGATCCACCCCTAACAGTATTCCCCACCCCCACCTTCAGTTCGCAGTTTTGGCGAAGAACTTGATGCGTCTTGTTTTCGACGAGCTCGATTGTCCCTCAGTCCTCTCGTCCCACACTTGAATCGGACGAAGATCGGGAAATCGAAGAGTCGTTGTAGAGACAAAGATAGGGAAAGTGGAAAGTCGCGAGTGGGCTTTCTCGTTTCTCGAGACAACCTATCTAATCTCGCGTGTGGGATTTGGCTAGCGCGTGAAGTTCGGAACCCCAAACGCCGCTTCACACTTAACGTCCGTAATGATGACTACCAAATCCCCTCTTCGCCTATAAATATTCGTCTCCTTCCGGCAATTCTTCATTTCTGCCTCTCCTCCGCTGCAAGGTATGATTCTCTTATTCTCTCTCGCAGTTTCTTCTAGTTTTTCCGTTTCCATCTTTTATGTCTTCCCCGTCGATCACCCCCTCCACCGCGAGCCATCTTCGGGAGGTTACTCCTTCCAATTCCGGAGATTCTGGTAAATCCACTTGTCGCAGGGTTCGGCCTCTTTCCCCGAAGCAATCTTCTTCTTGTTCCTCGGATTCTGATGCTGCCAAACTCGCCGTCCTTCAGCGCCGCTTATTCTCCAACTCAGCGGTTCCTAGGTGAAACGACCTGACTTTTTTTTTTAATTAATAAATAATAATAATAATAATAAATACACTAAAGCTAGTGGTCCCATATCCACTAGCCACCTAACATCAAACACAACCAACAGCGGAAATAACAGATACCAGTACCAATAAATAATCCAATCATAATCCAATAACCGATATTAATTCCAAATTATAAACTAATGATCCAAACAGCATAAACCATAGAACCAGCAATCCTAAACAATATTCAAGGACTCAACTCTAGCAACCTAACAGAAGCCAGACAACCAAGCGAACCACTAGAACATCCTCCTCTTCATTGCCTTGATTCCATGATCACACTTTGCCTTTACCTGCACCACAAACGCAAATTGCAATGCATGAATATTTTATAAACACTCAGTAAGGCAATCCTCCCATCTACGGGGCTATACACACAAGCAATAGAGTCATCTCTAACCATCAATAAACAATCAACAATCAACAATAACAAACCATGACTCAACATTGACCGACACCAACATGCATCGACCGACACTAGTTGGAGGTTACGTCGACCAACGCAAGATCTGCATCGACCGATGCAAAGCTAACTTGCATCGACCGATGCTCCCATTGCATCGACCGAAGCATGCTCGACATAACACGGAAACCCTAGATTTTACGCGCCGTCCTCGCATCTGCATCGGTTTTCCCCGAAGCTTCTCGCCGGATTTTTGTTCCCGTAACCACAAAACACAATCCCAAGCCACAAGAAAGCTTCCAATCGTCCCAAATACCAATCTAACAAGCCTAACAACACAAAACAAGCAAATCAGAGATTTCTCCAGCTTAGATAAGCCATTGTCATGCACTTACCTTTGCCACAGAAGAAATCCGACCCAAACACAGGAAGAAAACGTTCCTAGGAAGCTCCTACAACGATCCCAGCTACAGATCTCTACAGAAACAGCTTCCAACTCCAAGAAATCACGAAGAACACTCAAGAACACCAAGAACTCTTCTCTCTCTCTTTCATTTCTCTCAAAAGCGGCCTAACACGCCTAATGAGACAAAACTCGAGTTTAAGGGTTTTCCTAACCCAAAACGCAGCGTTTCACTTAAACTCTTCCGCAGAAAACAACCTTGCATCGGTCGATGCACAATAGATTCATCCTCGAATCTCGAACAACCACAGTCAAGGACTCCCATGCAACCGTCTCCACCGCCCGCACTCCTCCGACCGATCTACGAAAGGTCCCCTCTAGGCGATAGTCTCACGCTCCAGGCATTATTTGCTCTCGAATTTTGGACTTTCTTTTTTACTCACAGGCCTAAATTTTGAGTTTTTATTGGCTCCTCATCAGACCAAAGCCTACATGCCATAATATTGGCTCCTCATCGGGCCTAAGCCTGCATGCCATAATGTATATAAGGGAGTCCAATACTTGTCTCTCGGGTTGCCACTCTACAGCGCGCCCCCGGATCGTCATCCGAAGTTGATATACCAGCCATACTCCCAAGCCATAAAGTCGTAGGATATGACGGTACCAAGAGAACCTAAGTTCCCCAAGAGTCGCGAGCAAACAATTCTGAACACGTCTGAGTCCTATCCCTATCCAGGTTTCCTTTCCATGGCTCGTGTAAGACAACACGATAGAACCTAAGTTCCCCAAGAGTCGCGAGCAACCAATTCTGAACACGTCTGAGTCCTATCCCTATCCAGGTTTCCTTTCCGTGGCTCGTGTAAGACAACACGATGCCCTACCAACCACATATCCCCTCACTAGAATACCGTATGACCACACAAGGATCATCCCACTGCCCAACGAGCCGCCATAAAGGCCAAACACATGTCCGTAACAGGACCGCCACCAAGTCCAAACAAATGTCCTAAACAGGATCGCCACCAAGGCCAAACAAATGTCCTAAAAAGGATCGCCACCAAGGCCAAACAAATTTCCTAAAAAGGACCGCCACCAAGCCCACTCGTCCCGAACGACCGTTACATAGACCATCTGTCCCGAAGGACCGCCTCAACAGGCACTCTGGCTAAACAGCCCGCCACAAAGGCCACACTCTAGCTAAACAGCCCACCACAAAGGCCACACAATGGCTAAACAGCCCGCCACAAAGGCCACACAATGGCTAAAAAGCCTGCCACAAAGGCCACACAATCCCTCTCCAAGGCTCTCCGCCACTAAAAATGGACAAATTCTAACTCACATAAAACTTTCCATTTTTAGCACTTTCCACTTCTGGAAACTTTCCACTTATAGAAACTTCTAAAACATGAACCTTTCCTCCAACACACTGCCTCGCCGAAACTTAGTACCCCAAACACCACCTCATCTTGTTACTTAGTCGCACAACCAACCACCCCAAGCGACCAAGTAAACAAGATAGATGGGCTGGAATACTCCATTCCCTCTCCAGCCACACATTACAGATGGGACCAGGCTAGGCAAGCTCAAGTCGCGGCTTGCTTCTCNTCCAGCACACACATCCTCAGCAAATCCTCCAACGTATGGATCATCCTCTCTGACTGTCCATCTGTCATGGATGATAAATTGTACTCATATGCACCTTAGTGCCCATCTCTGCCTGAAATGCCCTCTAGAACACCGAAGTGAACTTGGAATCCCTATCAGACACAATGCTTGCTGGCATCCCATGCAACCTGACTATCTCCTTCACATACTTCTTAGCCAAGACCGCTGCTCCATCAGTCTTCTTAATGGCCAGAAAATGTGCCGACTTAGTCAACCGGTCCACAATGACCCAGATAGCATCAAACATCCTGGACACTGGCAAACCAACCACAAAGTCTATAGTAATCATATCCCACTTCCACTCTGGAATAGGAAGACTCTTCAGCAAACCACCTGGTACCTGATGCTCAGCCTTCACTAGCTGACACACATCGCACCTCGCAACCCAACTAGCCACGTCCTTCTTCATCCGGACCCAGTGATAATACCTCTTGAGATCTCGGTACATCTTAGTCGCTCCTAGATGAATAGAGAACATGCTAGCATGAGCCTCTCTCAAAATCTCCTGCCTCAACTCCTTATCCTTGGGCACACAGATCCGCCCATGCACCAGAATAGTACCATTAGCCGAAACCTGATACTCTGAGTTAACATCCTTTGAGGCATTCACCAGCCCCAAATCCGACTCCTAAGCCAACCGCACTCTACTCAACAAATCTGCTCTATCAGCTGCAACCAAACCCAACGGCTCCTGAGAAACTGCACACAAGCTCAACGCACTGATATCCCCTACCAAAGACTCCATATCCTGCTCCTCAGCCGAAGTCGCCCGCTTCCCACTCAAAGCATCTGCAACCAAGTTAGCCTTACCAGGATGATAGGCTATCTCCAGATNAAACAGACCAATATACCTCGGACTCAACTTAGTCTCAGTCAATGACCTGTTCAGACCCTNTCCCAAACCCACTCTAGATGCATCTATATAAACCACATAGGGTTCTCCCTGCTTAGGCAAAGCCAACACCGGAGCNAATCTGAAACTCAGGATCTCTCCTCCTCCTATCGGCATAACTCCTCTACCGATCCTAAGCTTCCTTTATGTTCAGCTTGAGAACCCAAATCTTCTCCGAAGTCTCCTGAACAAAATNCTGCTCTACTCGCAAACCCCTGCACAAATCTCCTGTAAAACCCTACCAACCCAAGAAAACTCCTGATCTCCGTGGCATTTTGCGGTCTAGGCCAATCCCTGATAGCCTGAATCTTCTCTGGATCTACAGAAACCCCATCTGCAGACACAATATGACCCAGAAAGCCCATCTCACGCTGCCAGAAACTACACTTGCTCAGCTTAGCAAACAACTTCTGCTCCCGCAGCTTCTCCAGAACTGCCCTCAAATGCACTGCATGCTCTTCAGGACTCTTCGAATAAACCAGGATGTCGTCGATGAAAATGATGACAAACACGTCCAGAAACTCTTGAAACACGCTGTTCATCAATCTCATAAACGCAGTTGGTGCGTTAGTCAACCCAAACGGCAACACTACAAACTCATAATACCCATACCTCATCCTGAAAGCGGTCTTCCACATCTGCCTCATCTATCGGGATCTGATGATAACCCGACGCCAGATCTATCTTGGAGAACCAAGTAGCACCTCTCAACTGATCCAACAATTCATCGATCCTCGGAAGAGGGTACTTGTTCTTCACAGTGACCCGGTTCAAACCCCTGTAATCTATACACAAGCGGAAACTCCCATCCTTCTTCTTAACGAATAACACCGGCGCTCCCCACGGTGATACACTAGGACGGATGAATCCCTTGCTCAACAAATCCTCTAACTGCTTCTTCAGCTCTGCCATCTCTGCTGGAGCCATCCTGTAAGGAGCCTTGGATAACGGTGTCGTCCCTGGTTCCAGTTCAATCGTAAAAGGATCAGACCGAGAAGGTGGTAATCCCTGCAATGACTGGAACACGTCCTCAAACTCCTCTACAACCTGAATACCGCTAACCGTAGACTTCCCCACTGACTCTGGCATAGATATAGTAACCAAATAAGCCTCACGGCCCTTCTCGATCATCTTCCCAGCCTGAATGGCCGTGATTACGAGACTCCCCGAAGTCGGTCTAATCCCCTGATAAACCAACTTCCCTCCTGAGCGCTCAAACTCCACTCTTCCCCCATGACAATCCAGATGAACCATATGCCGATGCAACCAGTCCATCCTCAAGATAACGTCATACAGCTCCACTGGGCTGATAAGCAAATCCGCAGGCCAAGACTCTCCCGCGATCTGAATATCAATACCCCTCGCTCGACCAATGCCCCTCAGAAACTTGCCTCCAGCAACTCTAACAACTCATGCACGCTCTTCGGGATCTCCTACGATACCCGCGCTCTCTGCACACTCCGGGTTAATGAAGCTATGAGTAGCTCCAGAATCAAACATAACATGGGACTTAAACCCTCCTGATGTGTGTGGTTTTTCACTTCAAATCTTTTGCCTTAAAAAGACCACACAACTGCTGAAAGTGCACAGCTAATCGGTAGTAGTATTTAAGGATCGATCCCACAGAGAGAGCGTTGCTGTTCAACGGAATCCGACGGAGGTAAGTAAGATTAGGACTCAATAAAAATAGGGTTTTGGTTGTCACGGTTGTAGCAAGCAAATAAATGTAAATAAAAGCAAGTAAAAATAATAAAACAAGCGTTGGGAATCAAGGAGAATCGTAGGGGTTCAATGATCTATCTATCTAGGAAAGTTTAGGGTTAGNTCTTGGATAACGATGTCGTCCCTGGTTCCAGTTAAATCGTAAAAGAATCAGAACGAGAAGGTGGTAATCCCTACAATGACTGGAACATTTCCTCAAACTCCTCTACAACCTGAATACCGCTAACCGTAGACTTCCCCACTGACTCTGGCATAGATATAGTAACCAAATAAGTCTCACGGCCCTTCTCAATCATCTTCCCAGCCTGAATGGCCGTGATTACGAGACTCCCCGAAGTCGGTCTAATCCCCTGATAAACCAACTTCCCTCCTGAGCGCTCAAACTCCACTCTTCCCCCATGACAATCCAGATGAACCATATGCCGATGCAACCAGTACATCCCCAAGATAACGTCATACAGCTCCACTGGGCTGATAAGCAAATCCGCAGGCCAAGACTCTCCCGCGATCTGAATATCAATACCCCTCGCTCGACCAATGCCCCTCAGAAACTTGCCTCCAGCAACTCTAACAACTCATGCACGCTCTTCGGGATCTCCTACGATACCCGCGCTCTCTGCACACTCCGGGTTAATGAAGCTATGAGTAGCTCCAGAATCAAACATAACATGGGACTTAAACCCTCCTGATGTGTGTGGTTTTTCACTTCAAATCTTTTGCCTTAAAAAGACCACACAACTGCTGAAAGTGCACAGCTAATCGGTAGTAGTATTTAAGGATCGATCCCACAGAGAGAGCGTTGCTGTTCAACGGAATCCGACGGAGGTAAGTAAGATTAGGACTCAATAAAAATAGGGTTTTGGTTGTCACGGTTGTAGCAAGCAAATAAATGTAAATAAAAGCAAGTAAAAATAATAAAACAAGCGTTGGGAATCAAGGAGAATCGTAGGGGTTCAATGATCTATCTATCTAGGAAAGTTTAGGGTTAGTTTGTTTATCTAAAACTCGGACTACGAAACACTAATGAACCGTTAACTTAAAGTTCTCAAGCTAACCGTCTAAGATCACTACAATTCGTTACTCAATTGTCGCAGGCAACGACGCATAGATCAAAGCATTTAAAACAGGTTCGATTCTAATCCGTGGAATTCCATAGGTAAAGGGTATGTGCTTCCTATGTCTCCCCACACATCTAAGCTAGGTCAAGCACACATGCAAGCTTTTGGCAAAGCACACACACTTTAGATCATAATTAGTTCATGAGGCTAACTTAAAGCATTAAGTAAAGACTTATAAATAAAGCATAGAATAAACAGATTTAAATCTAACAAACCCTAAAAATTGCCACCTAAACTAAGATCATCTCCCCCCTTTGATNCTGTTCAACGGAATCCGACGGAGGTAAGTAAGATTAGGACTCAATAAAAATAGGGTTTTGGTTGTCACGGTTGTAGCAAGCAAATAAATGTAAATAAAAGCAAGTAAAAATAATAAAACAAGCGTTGGGAATCAAGGAGAATCGTAGGGGTTCAATGATCTATCTATCTAGGAAAGTTTAGGGTTAGTTTGTTTATCTAAAACTCGGACTACGAAACACTAATGAACCGTTAACTTAAAGTTCTCAAGCTAACCGTCTAAGATCACTACAATTCGTTACTCAATTGTCGCAGGCAACGACGCATAGATCAAAGCATTTAAAACAGGTTCGATTCTAATCCGTGGAATTCCATAGGTAAAGGGTATGTGCTTCCTATGTCTCCCCACACATCTAAGCTAGGTCAAGCACACATGCAAGCTTTTGGCACAGCACACACACTTTAGATCATAATTAGTTCATGAGGCTAACTTAAAGCATTAAGTAAAGACTTATAAATAAAGCATAGAATAAACAGATTTAAATCTAACAAACCCTAAAAATTGCCACCTAAACTAAGATCATCTCCCCCCTTTGATTTATCCCTTTAAACCCAACTAGAAAACTACTCTAGCATGTTTAAGGGAATCATCAAAGAAAGGTTTAAACAATTCATAAACATAAAAGAATAAATAGAGAAAAGGGTTTTAGATATTACTTCAATGATTGTCAAACAAAGTTGTAGGATCTTCTCCCTTAGAAACAAAGTACAAAACAAATAGAATAGAAAGAGTTGGTGGATCTCAAAGCTTCAAAGAGGGGGACGAGGGAGAGGTCTGGACGTCGGCTGCTCCTCTGGTCGTGTCTCTTGGCTGCTCCAATGATTGCACACACTAAACCCTAGGTTTAGAAGAGTATTTATAGGGGTTTGTCTAGGTTTACGGTTTTGTAAGGGTAGAAACGTCTTCTCTTGTTAACTGCATGGCAAGGGGCAGCGTAGGAAGCTTCTAGAACGGTGGTGAATACTTGGACTGGGCCGCCGTGGTGGTAGCTGGTCAGGCCTTCAATAAAACCCCATTTGCTTGATGGTTCTTCTTAGGTCGGTTTAAGGTACGTCTCGGTAAATCAGGCATACTTTTCGGATGGTTGGATTGATTGACTTGATTCCACTTCGAGGAGAAAGATGACTCTCTCAGCTTTCCATAGACACCAAGTACGTCGAAATGTGAGTTCTGGAATTTCTTCAAACGTTGCATGTACTGTAAAGCTCTCAAACTTTCCTAAAACGTATTTTCCTTGCCTTTTGGTCATTTTTGCTATAAAACCTGTAAAACCTTCGTGAAACCTAAAAACTTTCCTGAAACCTTCTTGGCCGAGGCGAGGATTCCTAGTCAGACGATTTGAAGCCTTTAACCAGGAGGCCGTTCGAGAACCACACAGAGGTCACGACTCGCCGGGATTGCATCGAAAGGCTGATTCGTTACATCGACCAACTGGAGAACACCGACCACATGTTTTGCGAGAGTCATCGCGCCGAGGGGATCTGTTCGTACCTCGAGAAGATGGTCACTAGGGGTGCGGATGTCCCTTTGGGTACACTAGAAGAGCTGCGTGGAGAGTGCCGCTTCTGGCAGGCGAAACTCGGCGAATTGGAGTTCGACGAACCCTCCAATGCCGACCTGGGGATCGAAGGCTGATTTTGCTCTCCTCATAGCACCCGTTTTTTTTCATTTGCTTCTCCTTTGTCGCCGTATTGGGGTCGGCTCCCTTAAAACAATTGTCGAGTTATGGACTGATCCTGTTTCGAGTTTTAATTTGGCTTGTTTACGTTTAAAATTGCGACGCGCGGTGGTCGGCTTACTTGTTTTTCCTTCTAGGAATTCTGCGAGATGCGACTCGGCTTTTAGAAGGGTTAACGACTCATGATTCGATGTCGTTGACTCGGGATTACAGGTGCGACGTAGGAGGTTAGCTTCCCTTTTCTCCTAAGAGTAGCGAGTTGCTTCTCGACTTATTACTCTTGTCTAAGGTGCGACGCGTGATGGTCGTCTTATTATTTTGCGAGTTGCGACTCGGCTTAGACTGCTATGCCGGAGCGTCGGACTATCACCGGGCCAAGGTAACAGGTAAAAACACATACTTCAAAAATTGGAGATTAAAGATTTTATCAATGGTGGCTGTGTCCCGTGAACGGGACTACCTACGTACCCTTCGATCAGAAGGGATCAAGCCGTTCGTAGTTCAGATTACATAAGAAAAGAACAGTCTACCGACTACTACTAATAGATAGACTAGGTCGTCTTTTTTTTTTTTTTTTAATAATAGAAACGCTGTAAGTGCATCGAGTTCCAAGATCACGGAACTGGTTCACCACTCATTGTAAGTAGCTCGTACACGCCTGGGTGGACGACCTTTGATATTGGGTATGGCCCTTCCCAATTAGCTCCCATTTTTCTGGCGTTTGGCTCAGCAGTGTTCTCGAAGACTTTTCGCAGGACGAGCTCGCCCTCGTCAAAGTGCCGATTATAGACTTTCTTGTTGTATTATTTGGCCGAGGCGAGTTGGTAATTAAGAATTCGCAGGAGTGTCCTATAGCGTTCCCCTTCTAACTCGTCGAGTATGTCCATAAGCATCTGATTGTTAAGCGTGGTATCCTGGACGAGCATTATTCGTCGAAGGCTAGAACTTCTGACCTCGGTGGGGGCCATGGCTTCCATCCCATAGGCTAGGGAAAACAGGGTGTGTCCTGTGGCTTGTCGCGGGGTCGTTCGGTAAGACCAGAGCACCCCATCGAGTTCGTCGGCCCAAGCGCCTTTTTGGCATCCATTTTGTTCTTTAACCCGTCGAGTATGGTTTTATTCGTTGCTTCTGCCTGGCCGTTCCCTTGTGGATACCTCGGGGTAGACTTTCGTAGTTTGATCTGCCATTTGGCACAAAAATCTTCGAACTGAAGGGAGATAAACTGGGAGCCGTTATCGGTAACTATCTCGTATGGCAGCCCGTGTCGGCATATAATGAATTTCCATACTAAATAGTTGGACGTCCTTGGCTTTGATGTTGGCGTAAGACTCAGCTTCTACCCACTTCGTAAAGTAGTCGGTTAGGACGAGGATGTAATGCTTCTGTCTTGACGTGGGGAGTGGGCCAATTATGTCCATCGCCCATCGTATGAATGGGTATGGGCTGCTTCGGTTCAGAGCAGTTCCGTAGGTTGATGGATGATGGGTGCATGACGTTGGCCCTTCTCGCACTTGGCGACGAACTTCTCACAGTCAGATATCATGGTTGGCCAATAATGGCCATGCTTTTTAATATGCAGTGTCAGGGCTCGTCCTCTCGAATGGTTCCCTTCGGCTCCCTCGTGTGTCTCCATCATGACTCGTTCGGTATCTTCGTCGTGTAGGCAAATGAGTAAAGCTCCTGATGCGGTCCACCGGAGTAGATGTTCCTTCATCAGGGTATAATGAGCGGCCTTTGTTTTCAACCCTCGGTTTACCCATTTGTCTGTTGGCACGTTACCGTCTGCCAGATAAGCACAAATCTCGACTCGCCAATCCGTCTTGTCGTCGTCAGAGGGACGTTCGAAGTCCCATTTTGATGTTGCAGCCTTCCATGTGGTTCTTATCTCGTTTGGCTGAGGAAGTGCGAGGCAGGTCGCTGGCTGAGCTTCCTTAATACTTGGTGTGTCGATGCTTTCAACTGGTATGACGCGTCGGAGATCGGGGTCTGAGGTCGAGGCGAGTGCCGCCAGGGCGTCGACTCGAGCGTTGTCTCCCCTTGGGATTTTGATCAGTTCGAACTCGCTGGAACGCTTGGAGAGAATTCGAACGATATCGAGGTAAGCTGCCATAGGTTCGCTTTTAGGATCGTACTCACCGCTGAACTGACTGGCGACGAGCTAAGAATCGCAAAAAGCGCGAATTCGCTTGATCCTTATTCCATCGGCAAGTTTGAGGCCGGCGATTAGTGCTTCATATTCGGCGACATTGTTTGTTGCCTGGAAGCGTAGTCGGAACGACTGCTCCAGAATTTCTCCTGTCAGGGATGTCAGGCGTATCCTACCCCGCAACCGAGGTGCGAAGAGGCTCCGTCGACGTGCAAAGTCCACATTTCGTTCGAATTGTTGTCGGGTAGCTCGTCGTTACCAAGAGGTAGTTCAATCAAAAAGTCTGCCAATACTTGAGACTTGGCGGGTGGGTGGGCGCGGTACTCGATGTCATATTCACTGAGCTCTATTGCCCACTTGGTTAGTCGTCCGGACTGGTTAGGGCTGTGGAGGATTGTTCGCAGAGGTTGGTTGGTCAATATGGAAACGGTATGCGACTGAAAGTACAGACGAAGTTTTCTTGCAGAGGTGACGACCGCCAAGGCAACCTTTTCGACCATTGGGTAACGTGTCTCAGTGTCATCAAGCGACTTACTGATGCAGAAAATGGGCCGCTGTTCTCCTCGATCGTCCTTGACTAGTACTCCACTGACAGATGATGCTGACACGCAGTGTATAGGAAAAAGGTCTCGCCGTGTTCTGGCTGAGCTAGGACCGGCGGGGTTGACAAGTATTCTTTCAGTTTGGCAAACGCTTCATGACATGCCTGACTCCACTCAAATTTTCCGTTTGTTTTGAGAAGCTGGTAGAACGGGAGACATTTATCAGTGGATCGCGAAATGAAGCGGTTCAGGGCAGCTATCCGACCAGTTAGTCGTTGTACTTCCTTAGCATTCTTTGGTGCGGGTAGGTCAATTATAGCTTTGATCTGTTTTGGATTTGCTTTGATACCTCGTCTGGTTACCAAGCAACCAAGGAACTTCGTCGTTGACCGCCTGCGATCGCTCTGGTCCCAGCTTTCTCCTCTTTTGCTTGACATGTTTGTGAGTTGGGTCGGCATTGAGCTCATGCGTTGTGACTTTGGGATCGATCCCTTTCATGTCCTCCATTGACCACGCAAATGTTGCCGCATTAGTTGGTAGAAAGAGGATAAGCTCGCTGCGCATCTCTGGAATTAATTTCGTTTCGATGTTCACGCGCCTCTTTGCGTTGGATTCATCGATGATTACTTCCTCTATTGTGGTAACACCTTGTTGGATCAGGGTCTGCTTTCCATCTGTTGGTGACGAGCTGTCGTCGCCGACCCTTTGCTTTGATTGCTATAATTTTTTCGCTGTGCGCATCTTGTGTTCAATCAAAAAGCATGCCCTCGCGCTATGTTGGTTACCATTACCATAGTGTGTGTACGCCCTTCGGAGTTGGGAACTTGACACACTGATGATTCGTCGATGGAACTGCGTGCATCTTGTGGAGCCACGGGGTTCCCAGAATTACGTTGTAGATAGTGGGCTTATCACAGCGAACCAAAAATATCGAACCGTTCCCCCAACGAATATCGGTAGTTCTATGTTGCCAATTGTCATAATGGAATCCCCATTGAACCCTGTTAGCGAGTGGCACTCCGTTACGATGTCGCTTTCGCTTACTTCCATTTGAGCTAAGACATTTCTGAAGATCACATTCACCGAGCTTCCAGTGTCGATCAGGATTCTTGTGACTTGGCTTCCGCTTATTAGGAGCTCGACGACTAGTGGGTCGTTGTGTGGCAGATCTAACCCTTCTAGGTCGCTATTGTCAAAGGATATCAGCGTGTTTGGGGAATCGATTCTTGATGGCCAAGATTTCTTCATCTCGGCTTTCTTGGTGTAATCCCTAATTGACCTAATCGAGTCGTTGCACCCTGCCAATCTTCCCATAATCATATTTATTCGTCGCCTGGGCTGTGGTAGGTTTTGATCAAGCTTACGATCTGTACGAGGTCGCTTCTCGTGGGTGACGTCGTCCGATATCTCCAGTTCGTCCCCACTTTGGCCGTCGAGAATCTTGGAATCTTTGCTTTCAAACTTCTGGGCAACAGTTTCTCCTCGCCTAGGACTGTTTTTCCCGGGGTGGGGCGTCTTGCTTCTGTCAAGGTCGACGACTATTGCGCCCTTTTTATATCGTTCCATCAAGATCGTTTGGAGGTAGCGGCACTCCTCGGTCGCATGAGTGGATTTGCACTGCTTTCCCCTCCTCGGTCGCATGGTCTCCACATGTGTCAAGGACAGTTCTTCTTTGAAGCGGGATTCATACCAAAGGGCGTTCTTGAGCGCGACGATTGCCGCAGCATCAGGGATCAAAACGTTGACGACGACTTCCTTGAACCGTCCAATGAAAGACCGAAGCGATTCCTGACATTCTTGTGTCAGGGCATAGTGGTCGGCATGAGAGTTTTTCTTCTCCATCAAAACCGAAAATTGCTTCAGGAATTCGGTTATTAGGTCCTTTATACTGTCGATTGACCCAGAAGGGAGCTGCGAGAACCAACTGAGAGCGGTGCCTGTCAGGTGCTCGGCGAAGACTTGACACGTTGCGGCATCGTACTCTTCCGGGCTGAATTGCAGAAGGCCGAGGGATACCCCGAAAGTGCGCAGAAAGTCTCGCAGGTCGGCAGTTCCATCGTAGTAGCCTAGCCTTGGCTTGACCGATCGTCATACTGGCGTCGTCGCCAATCTTCTGGAGAATGGTGCTCATTGTGTTGCTTCTAGCACGAGGTCTACCACCGGTGCCTTGCTTGTTACTTTTTGGAATATCGCTTCCATTTCATGCATTTTATCTTTGATTTCCTTCAACTCGGGGTCTCGGTTTCCAGTTGGTCCTTCTCGGCCTATAGGACGGGGGTCCAAGTTGTCGACCTCCAATTGTGGTCTTGCGGTTATCCCAACAATGCCGGAACTCGCTAGGTTTGATCGAGTTGTATTGATGTAATTTATTTATTCCTGGGATCTGGCCTGCGCCGTGGTTAGCGCGTTCACAGGAGTATTCGTCCGCTGTTCCTGCTGGTCGAGGCGCATCAGTATCCTGTGGAACAATTCGTCGATGCTAGAGATGGGTCGATCAGCAAGAAGGGCGAGTTTCTCGGGGGTCGGTGTTGCCTCGGTCGTCGAGGGGCTTGCCAGATTCGTGGCTATGATGAATTTGCTGGGACTATCGGTAACTGTGGTTTTCCTAGGGGCATCGGGTGTGGGGAGCGCTGTATTCCCCGATTGGTCCGTCGCCAGGGTGATTGTTCCTCCTGATGATCCTTCGCCTTGGTGTGCGTCTTTGGTTCCTCTTGTCATCTCATCGATTCTCCGTAGGTACGTCTTCTAAGTTCTCAAAGAAAATTTCGACTTGGTTCCCCCTACTTGGTGCGCCAAATTGTTGATGTTGATATCGGTCAAAATTAGATATTTATAGCTCGGTAAAAGGAGGTTGACTCTTTCTTAATTAACTCGGTGCCTGGGCACGAAGAACAAAGAATGAAGAAGGGAGGACGGTTGAAGTCGGCGATCGTAAGATGGCGGTTGAAGTTTGGGAAAAAGTATATTTATGAGGGCAAATACAACATCTGTAAATTATAAAAAGATTTGGGCCTTCAAAGAGATTTGGGTCAAAGAAAATAGAAAAAGCTTAGTGGGTAAATTTTGCCTCATTAATTAGGGAGAGTGGCTGACGTGGCTACGCAAGGTAACTTAATATATATAGATATATTATATTCAAATTGTTTTGTCCGTGGAAGACGATAAAAAAAATAATCATTTAGCTCGAAAGAGAAGAATAACATACATTAAATACTTAATCTGTTTCCCTCTTCTTTTTACATCAATCTGTGTTCCTTAAAATGTAATCAGGGTCACAATATTCTACGGGCCTACGGCTTTAGGTCTCTTGGTGCAGCAATAATTCGATCACAACAATAATTTGTACAACAAATCAACGCACCCAACCACAAATAAATTTCAAGCCGATGTAGCTTAATGAACTCTACACCACACCTTGAAGATAGAAATCTACTAAAGGATAAAGTTATCCATCATTACTAGAACTAACTAATCAAATTTGATTTTAAAATGCTTCTGTCTAAACCTATAGAAATGATTCATGTGTGCAACAATTTCCAACGTTAAGACAGGTTTGGAAGGCCCTCAACAAATAAAATTTATCATGCGGCTTAAGTTGCGTTGCAAGTTTTTAACCTTGTAATATTGCTAAACTTTACAACGGATTTGTAGATACAATAGTTTTTTCATGAAACTTTGATAGATATACTCGTACACTGATACACATAACAAGAAGTTAATGTTATATAAAAAATGAACTAAGATCAACTTTTTTACATATCAAACTAGAACAATTGTAACGAATCAATTTAGGTTGATTAATAGTCTTATAATTTGTTTTTCAATATTTGTGTCCCAAAACTCTAGACAATATTTATATACTTGACTCCAATATTTATACGCAACGTTGTATTCAGATGAGTACGACTCGAGTCAATAATACTGAGGCGAAGATTATTGAATTTAGCTGCACCCAAACCTAACCCTACCCCACCCACTTGACGAGTTAGCCACCGACGCATAAATTAGGACGGCCCGTTTTATAATTTCTGAAAACGATACTTCTCAATTTGAAATTATGCTTTGTGTAGTATTCTCTTGGTTACATAGTTCACACACAAATCGTAATAATATTTAGAATATTACATTTTAAGAAAAAATGAAAAAAAAAACAAAAAAAACTATTAATGGGTTTCTTTTTCCTGAAATTTTCGAGGATAAAACCAATAAAATTTAAAAAAATTGTACTCAATTATTAAAGCAGTATGAATGTCTGAAGTATCTATCACTACTTTTAATTTGGACCTAATCAGGCTCTTACAACTGTACACGTTTTCCTATCGCTTTAAATCCAAGATCCTATATCGTTTATTTGTATCCATTCCTTTACTACATCATAGATTAGTTAAAATTCATTCAATAGATGTTTTTTTAGTCAGTTAAGTGATTAGTATAATGCATTCAAATGCAGTCCTATATCTAAACACCAACATCACAACATAAGTTAACAAAAGAAAACATTAAAAAAATGCATTGCGTCATCATAAAAACAATACCGTTTCATTACATCATCTTTTTATATTCCTTCTTCGTTTTACCGTTCTTGTCTTCCTCAACCGACGACCAAAGAACCACCGTATCCGGTCTTTTCTGCGGCGGACGTAGCAGATCCTCCGCAGATCCAAACTTCATCCCAACGTTCGTCGAAGATATGCATTCACTCTCTCTAAAACTGACCACACGACGTTTCGCAACTCAATCTCTAAAAACCACGCCGTCTGTCTTCGCACTGATCCAATGCCACAACGATCTCTCACCGTCTGATTGCCAGCTCTGTTACGCGATCGCACGCACGCGCCTCCCTCGTTGTCTCCCTTCCTCCTCCGCAAGAATCTTCCTCGACGGTTGTTTCCTCCGTTACGAAACTTACGAGTTCTACGGCGAATCAGTCTCCGCTACGTCGGATAGTTATTCATGCAGCAACGACACCGTTTTGGATCCTCAGTTCGGGTCTCGAGTTTCGGAAACCGCCGCCAGAGTCGCGGTTACACAGAGAGGGTTCGGAGTCGCCGGAGAGAGTGGTGTGCACGCGCTTGCTCAGTGTTGGGAGAGTTTGGGGAAGGAAGATTGTAGGGTTTGTTTGGAGAAAGCTGTTAAAGAAGTGAAACGGTGCGTTTCGAGGCGAGAAGGAAGAGCTATGAACACAGGGTGTTATCTCAGATACTCTGATCACAAGTTTTACAATGGTGATGGACATCATAAAATTCATGGTAAGATTTTACTACTTATTATGTCATATTTTCAAAAAAATTAATAGATGGATTGAAAAATAACTACATTATGAACCAAACTAATGGTGTGTTTTGTTTTGCTTGTAGTGATTTTTAACAAAGGAGTCATTGTGGCTATTGTCTTGACAACGTCAGCGTTTGTCATGGTCATTCTCTTGGCAACGTATGCCATTATGATAAAAGTATCAAAGACCAAACAAGGTAAAACATTCAATTAAATGCATATGTGATATGTTGAATCCATATATGGAAACATTCGTTTTCTAGCTTAGAACATTATTTTGATTAGGCATGTCACCTGTCACATACCCGAAATGCATATGGCAGCCTAATTTTTGATTGATTTATCTCACTCATCTCCTCGGGAACAGAACAGAAAAACCTGGGTTTAATTTCGAGAAAATTCAACAATTCAAAGACGAAGTTCAAGTATGAGACACTAGAGAAGGCAACAGATTACTTCAACTGCAAGAAAAAACTAGGAGAAGGAGGAAACGGCACCGTTTTCTTAGGAACTCTTGCAAATGGTAAGAACGTGGCCGTGAAGAGACTAGTGTTCAACACAAGAGAATGGGTAGAAGAATTCTTCAACGAAGTGAATCTCATTAGTGGAATCCAACATAAAAACCTCGTCAAGCTTCTTGGTTGTAGCATTGAAGGACCCGAGAGTCTCTTGGTCTACGAGTACGTGCCCAATAAAAGCCTCGACCACTTTCTCTTTGGTAATAAATTCTCCTTAAGTTGATCTCTAGAAGAAAATGAATATTAAAATGTTTTGAAAACAGAGTAAAGTCTTATAAGTGAATTCTTTCTGACAGATGAATGTAAAAGCAAGGTCTTAAACTGGAGCCAGAGGCTAAACATAATCCTGGGAACAGCAGAGGGACTGGCTTACCTACACGGTGGATCTCCGGTGAGGATTATTCATCGTGACATCAAAACTAGTAATGTTCTTCTAGACGAACAGCTCAATCCGAAGATCGCTGATTTCGGTTTGGCTCGATGTTTTGGTCCGGACAAAACTCATCTTAGTACCGGCATCGCAGGAACTCTGTAAGCGACTCAAAAAACACTAGAACCTATGATGGTTCGGATCACTATCAAATTTTATGTGTTAAGCTCGAAGTAAATATTTCAAAACTGAGTTTAACTTGTTACTTTATACAGAGGTTACATGGCTCCGGAGTATGTTGTAAGAGGACAGTTAACGGAAAAAGCAGACGTTTATAGCTTTGGAGTTCTTGTCCTCGAGATTGCTTGTGGAACAAGAAACAACGCTTTCGTACCAGTGACAGGTCATCTCTTACAAAGAGTAAGAATCCCAAAAAACCATATTCGTCGTTAACAAAGTTTTAAGATTGAAAGATTTTTAAAATTCACTATTGTTTGCTGTCTCTCTAGGTCTGGAACCTCTATACACTGAATAGATTGGTTGAAGCTCTTGAATCATGTCTAAAAGATGAGGTTCGTCAAGAACAAGGCCGCGAGGCAGAAGCTTGTAAAGTTCTTCGCGTGGGATTGTTATGCACGCAAGCTTCTCCATCACTAAGACCATCGATGGAAGAAGTCATCCGCATGTTAACCGAGAGAGAGTACCTGATTCCATCTCCAACCAATCCTCCATTCTTGAGGACTAGCCCTTTAACTACAGATCTAGAGAACAGTAGTACTATATCTCATAGTACAAATAGTACTACGACGTTTAACACGATGGTCAAAACGGATCAAGCTTCATATACCTCTTCAGGATCTTCCACTACTCATAGAAGCTACTGATTTTTTTTCCTAGAATATTTCACCAATTTAAGGTAGGTGAACACAAAATTCATTTGATTGCATACGATTGCATTATATCGAGCTTTTTTTTCCGGGTAATCTGATTTTCTAGCACGAATATGGATTTCACAAACTGAATTAACAAAATACTAACTCTTTCAACATATATATCCGAGATTTTATAACCTCCCATTGTTCTTCTAATATTTATTGAAAAAACACAATCATACATATATTCAACAACCTAAGACACATTCCTTACCGGTTCTTGATCTTGAATTCGTATTTGATAACATAACAAATGCCATCCTACATCAAGAAAACAATTACACAATCAAAATTCAGATCAGTTAAGCACACGACACACTTTCATTACATGATGTCGCCAAAAATGCTAATTATCCAGATTTAAATATAGCGCAAGACTAAAACAGAGAAACGTACACGAATACTACTCATCTTCCGCGACAACACTGATCTCTCCCTTCTCGAGCAAATCATAGAACTCCTTCGTTTGTCGTTGGTTGTTCCAATGATGCATTTTCCACAGCCCTCCAACTGCAATGCCTAGTGCTATTCCATATACTATCTCTTTGACTATGCTTGGTCCTTTATAGATAGCCTTCCCGATCTTCGGAACATTTGCCATTTAGGTCGCCTACTATAATATAGTGTACTTATCAGAACATAATATTCATAAGCTCCTTCTGCAATGTTTTTTTTTTCTTGACTATAAAAGTCCGGCCCATTCGCCAAATTCTCTATAAATAAATATAGAGAACAAGACTCGATCCCTGGTGTGATGGTGTCTTGTGCATTAATGACTTACCATTGACCACTGCACTAATATCACTTCACTCATATGTAGAATTAACATAGTAAAATTGAATTTTATCACACAAATATACAATATGGCATCAATTTAATTTTATGTTTGTGTATACTATCACATCGTTCCAACTCCAATTTTGCATTTGTGAAAAGAAAAAATAATGATTGACATGTTGAGTATAATAGTGTTCTGTTTTTGGTTCTTCAAATACATTAGCAAATATCAGCAAACCGCAAAAGCAAACTGATATTTACTACTAGGTTAAATTTTTTTGATAAAGATGTCAAAAATCGAAACAAGTATAGGTTTTTGCACCTTATAAAATATATTATGATATTCGATAAACAGAGAGGCAAAGCAAGAAATATGATAGTGTGATACAAATTACTAACAAGCGAGAGCGAAAATGATGCGATAAAATTTGTATAAATGTAGTAGGAAAGTAGTAGGAAATTTTCTTATACTCATACCTGTAGATTAAAATCAGTGATCGAAGTTACAGAGAAGCTTCAAGACTCTCATGAGCCTAGAAAGATCTCACATGTAGTATAAAGGCTGAGGCATAATCCAGTGCTACGGACTTTGTAGCTAGTGATCACTTTTACAGGACGTGAACAACGGTTAAGATTAAAGATTTGAAGATCAACGGTTTGTTTGCGAGTTGATGTATGTTGTTTGACAAGTGTAACACACGTAAGCGCCGCTGAGAACCACGTGTGTGGAAGTATGTGTTTGGTTCAGCACTGGACCATGACATATATTTAAGTTTCCTGGTTTTTCGTTTATTTTTCTTGTTTTACATATTGTCGGGAAGATTTTAGTTTATTTATTTCTTCTAAATAAACACGATAACAAAGATACATAATCGTATATATACTACAAAGATAAATTTGGCATCTGTTATATATATCATAGAAAAAAAGGAAGTATCTAAAACCTTCGAGAAAGATCGGTGTCGTTATTGGACTGTCTGTATGGGAATTTACAATTAGACAGAGATATATAGAAACAAAACATAGTAAAGAAAAAAAACCAAACAGTGTGCTTTTTGTCTATAGGGTTTATCAACACCAGCCCCGGCGCTGACCAGTGCACAAAGTGCATCTGCACCATGTCCCATTTAAATTCAATTTTTTTTCTTTTATTTTTATTCTAATTTTTATAAAATCTAAACTAAACTAATAAAATTATTTATATTATAACCTAAATTTAAATATATTATTACATTTCTTTTTCTTTTTCTTGCAACATATCATTTGATTTTACAGTTTTTTTCTCAAAAATTTGGTGAGTAATTTGAATATTTTAGTAGTAAAAAAAAAATTTAAAAAAAAATGAATATTTAGTTACTATCGTATTGGATGCAGTCTATGTTTAAGCCGGCCCTGATCAACACCATGAGAAAACGTCAGAAGCACGAGTATCTCATCGTGCGCTCGCCCACTATCCTTAACAATCAAGGTTTCCCACACACACAAAAAATCGATTCGAGTTGTTTTGGTTGATATAGAAATTTACAAAATATATTTTGCGGACAAGTTAAACAAAGAAACAAATAACAAATGTTTATCATCTAAAGTAGTTTAAATAAGAAATCAGCAGAATACTAGTCAAGAATATACGCAAATAGTGGCGTCCTGCTTATCGAACCCAATTAACAAGCATAATGGAGGAAAATTCTAGCGATTTTGGACATTATTATTTTAGGCAATATTGGTCATGCATTGGTGATCTTGGTTGGCTTAGCCAAGAAGGTAGGGTTATCATTACCAGCCATTATAACAAGTATTCACGTGAATTTATCTTGCTTACTTTACAAGTTACGTCCACGATCAAACAGAGAAACTCCCACTAAGTTCAACTCAACTATAAGTGATATAGGTCAAATGGATCACAAAACAGTCCAACAAGGAAGAGACCCATTGCAGAAGCCCAATCAACACTTTTAAGTGAAGACAAAGACTGTACCTGCAACTCCACTGCTCCATAACAAATTCGGTGTCTTGCAGAATAAGGATGGTGACTAGCTCTCCACAGCTGTCACAATGACTCATCCTATTCTAGATTGTTCCTTCTGCCTCTATATAAGACAATGTACCCTAAGATTATAATGTATCAAGAGATTATAATAAAACAGTAAAGTTTTCTCAAAGTTCTGTCTTTATTATCATGGTATCAGAGCTATTGTAAACCTTAACAGGTCCAATCAATGGCTACTGCGTATCCCTTTCCTGACAATATACATGTCACCAGTACCGTCACTATTAAACTCAATAATACCAACTATCTCCTTTGGAAAACCCAATTTGAGTCATTGTTGTCATGTCAAAAGCTCATAGGATTCGTGAATGGTGTCGTCACAGCTCCACCTCGAACAATCTCAACAACAAACAGTGTTGAGATCCCAAACCCCCAATATGAAGCCTGGTTCTACACAAATCAACTCATTCGGTCGTGACTGTTTGGTACTCTCTCTGAAGAAGTCCTCGGGTATGTTCATAACATCACTACCTCTAGAGAAGTATGGATTTCTTTAGCTGAGAACTTCAATAAGAGTAGCATTGCTAGGGAGTTTACTCTTCGCCGTAGTCTATGGGTTTTAGAAAAGAAAGATTTGTCCTTTGCTGTGTACTGTTGTGAGTTTATAGCCATTTGTGATGCTTTGAGCTCTATTGGCAAACCCATTGATGAGTCCCTGAAAATATTCGGGTTCTTGAATGGGTTGAGTCGTGATTATGACCCAATCACGACTGTCATTCAAAGCTCTCTGAGAAAGATCTCTTTACCAAGCTTCGGTGATGTAGTCTCTGAAGTCGAAAAATTTGACACCAAGCTTCAGTCCTATAGTGTTCCTGACTCGGTTACTCCACATCTTGCCTTTCATGCTCAACAAAATGGATACGGGAATCAGTCGAGAGGAGGTTATCGTGGTAGAGGAAGGTCTTCAGGTCAAAACAGAGGACAAGGTGGTTACTCCTCATGAGGAAGAGGCTTTTCTCAACATCAAACCAATCCTCAAGCAACTGGAGAAAGACCAATCTTGTCAGATTTGTGGTTGAACAGGACATGTTGCGACTGACTGATGGAACCGGTTCGATCAAAATTATCAACGTCCTGATGTAGCTTAAGTGTTCTCCTCTCTGCAAATCTCTGATGGCAATGATTGGGTCACTGACTCTGGAGCTACAGCTCATGTCACCTCCTCTGCTACAAAACTGCAGACTGCTACAACTTACATGGGAATGACACAGTTCAGGTTGGAGACGGAACCTTTCTGCCTATAACTCACGTTGGCTTTACAACCATTGCTTCCACTTCAAGTAAGATTTCGTTAAATGAGGTTCTTGTTTGTCCGGACATGCAAAAGTCTCTTATCTCTGTGTCTAATCTGTGTGATGACCTGCCTTGTGGTGTGTGGTTTGATTCTAATAAAGTTTGCGTTGTTGATATACCTACCCAAAAGGTGGTAGCAAAGGGTCCTCGAAGTAGTGGGTTGTATATGTTGGGGAATCAAGAATTTGTAGCTCTGTTCTCTAACTGTCAGTACACAGCCTCTGAAGATACATGGCATCACAGACTTGGGCATTCAAATTCACAAGTTCTCCAAAAACTTAATCCATCAAGGAGATCATTACAAATAAGAGCAGCACCACCTCCATTTGTGAGCCTTGTCAGATGGGGAAGAATAGTAGGCTTCAATTTTTTTCTTCTGATTCTAGAGTTTTATGTCCCCTAGATCGAATACATTGTGATCTTTAGGGACCATCACCAGTTGTATCAAACCAAGGATTTAAGTATTTTGCTGTATTTGTGGATGATTTCTCAAGGTTTACTTGGTTCTATCCAATGAAAGCAAAATCAGAGTTTATTGCAATCTTCAAAGTTTTTCAGAAAATGGTAGAAAATCTGTTCAAGACTAAGGTCAAGGCTTTTCAGAGTGATGGGGGAGGAGAGTTTACAAGAAATCTTTTTAAACAACACTTATCAGAACATGGAATTATTCACATAATCTCATGTCCTTACACTCCTCAGCAAAATGGGATTGGTGAAAGGAAACATAGGCATCTGGTGGAGCTTGGGCTTTCAATGATGTTTCACAGCCATACTCCTCTTCATCACTGGGTAGAAGCCTTCTTTACAACAAGTTTCATCTCTAATCTGCTTCCATCTGTCACATTACACAATTGCAGTCCCTATGAGCTACTTTTTAATAAAAAACCGAACTACAACATGTTGAGAGTGTTTGGATCTGCCTGCTATCCGTATCTCAGACCCATGGCCAATCACAAGTTTGATCCGAGGTCTCTGCAATACGTATTTCTAGGGTACCATACACAGTATAAAGGCTACCGCTTCCTATATCCTCCAACGGGTAAAGTCTACATATCAAGACATGTAGTGTTTGATGAAAGCTGCTTTCCATTTACACAACAGTACAAGTATCTAATTCCTGCATATCAGACTCCTCTTCTGCAAGCTTGGCAAGCTCTAATGAAGCACAATCACCATCTCCACAAGTTCATATCCCTCACAAAACAGTCCAACAAGTTCCTGTACCACATGAGACAATCCAACAAGGAGATGATCATGAAATTAGTGAGGATGAAAACTCAACAGAAACTGAGATCGATGACTTTGCATCAGAGGGAGAACACCAAGAAGAGCAATGATGTGCTCAAATTTACCCTAGAGCTACTCTCTCAAATTAAGAGGTCACTGTAATACTTAGGGGTCGAATTCCACAAGAACTCTAGATTACACAATAAATTATAGAGTTTTATGATTATGCTAAACAAGTTGATTTAAATAAAGAAAAGCAATGCAAAATATTAAATAAAACTGTTGTAAATTCAGAAAATCAAAAAGCTAGGTCCAGAGAATTTCTCAGGGAATTACAAAATATTAAATCAATAATTAAATAGGATTCAAGCAATTAAAATCAGATCTAGACTCTAAACTCTTCTGTAAAATAAATCAGTTCTCACTGCAAATATTATCTAAATTTAAAACTAGAAAATCCAAATCTCTTTGTAAAATTCTAGGTTAAAAATTAGCTTTAAAAACAAGTTTAAATTGTTCACAAAATTACTAAATCAAATCTCTTTGCAGAAAGTAATTTTGCTCATCAAAAGGTTTTATCAAGAAAATCAATTATATTCTCATATCAATCAATAATCCTAAGATCTATATCTAGATGGCTAATCAAAGATCTAGCATTAAGAACAACCTATGATGAAGATCTAGAAAGATAAAGAATCCTAAATAAACAGATCTAATAAATCATAAAATCCCTGTGAAAAACCCTGAACCTAACAAGCAAACTACTCAGACATAATCAATGAAGAACAAAACATAATTCTGAATAATAAGCAATTGAGATTAAAAGAGTAAGGAAGGAGTTTAGGAATTCTTCTCTCAAAGTAGTTCAGATCTCTCTCCCAAAAACTCTCAAAATCTCACAGGGTTGCAGAAAACAAAACTTGATAGAATAAAACTTCAAGGTTTTCTAAAACCCAAAAACACTATATATATGTCCTAAAACACGTCAGGGACTTGTGTTGCAAATATGGAAAACTTCAAGCAACTTTGTAAAACTTCAAAATTTGTGATTCTTCATCGGCTGAAGAGGGTGTCGATCGATGCTCCTAAGTGGTGTCGATCGATGTCGTTGTTTTGATCCGAGTCCAAATTGATTCTTCAAGATTTATGCTCCAAAATGATCCAGATTGCTCCACTTTGCTCCTTATGTGCTAAAGTCCTAGAAAACCTGCAAAGACTCAAAAACATCCTAGAAAACAAATGAAAAGACTCAAAAAGCACACTTATATCATAGTTAAAAACCGTAAAAACCATGATATATCTACTCCCCCAGACTTAGCCTTTGCTTGCCCTCAAGCAAAACAAAAACTTAGAGCTGTGAAAGAGGTTTGAAAACACAGAAACTCATTTTCTCTCTAAGGTAATGCCATGATCATCCAAACATAATCCATATGCTTAGCAGACAAATCCAAATCGAACCACCATGTACTTCTCCGTTGACATTCGTAGCATCCCAAATTCAAACCAAATTCCACTACTTCCTCCATTAAGCCTTCATCGGTGGGTCTCATCAATTCGATCAATGTCAAGAACCTTCTAGACTCATTCCCGTACTATACCATAACAAGCAAATATAACTTTTTACAACATGTGGTATTCTTCCTCTCCTCCATACTTATTCTATTATTATCCTCCTTTGAGCTTTGCTTTGCTGTTTTTTTTTCTTTTTCATTTTCAAAGTTGTAGGCGAATAATGGGGTCATCGGTAATTTACCTACCCCTCGCTTCCAAGCTTTGTGTGATCATTTGACTCAAGAGTAGAATAATGAGGTCACTGATAATTTACCTCCCTCTCTAAACTGATCAAAATCATCTCTTCTTTTATTCTCTTTTTTTTTCTAAACAAAGCTCTCAGGAATAATCTTTTCAACTTAAATAAGGGAGAGGAGTACCATTTTCTTTTGAAAATCTTACTTGCCAGGTTTGAACAAGGAGTCAAGCTCTATGAACATCAATCTTCTTGATGAGGTAAAAGAAAAGTGCAGAAGTTACCTCAGGCTTTTTCCGTTGAAAATTTGGATGTCTCTGGTTTACTGGTCAGCCATTGGATTTTTTATTAGTCGGATTAGTGGATTCAATCTGCAGCATTAATCAAACAAGGCAATACACTAAAGAGAAAAATCATAGTCCCCAACACAATGTTGAAAAATTTGACTCAATAAAAACAAAAATCGATTTTGACACACTAAAAACAAAAACTATGTTAGTAGTTAGTACTAACCTCCCCCAGACTTAAACGACATTGTCCCCAGTGTTTTCAAGTAAGAGGAAAGCTAAAAGAAACAAAAACGTATTGAAAATTGTAAGGAAAAGATGAACTGTTTTTGGGTTACCATGGGGCATCGACCGATACCATTTCAGTGTCGATCGACACTCATCACGAATGGTGTTTTTGGCCGTAACTCCTTGTTAGTTGCAGATAGTTGTGTTGATGGATCAATCCTTGGATGATTATTCTGTTAAGAGATACTCAAACACAAGTTAAAAGCAACATGATAGATAGATAGTTCATAATTTCAAACAAAAACTGACTCAATGCAAAAAGAAAAATGACTCAAAAGGAAAAGAAAAACCTAGAAATGGGTTGCCTCCCACTAAGCGCTTTTTTTCAATCATTAGCTTGACTGTGTTGAAGCTCATGCATCGGGTGGAGCAGAACATGGCAATGCATGCTTTCGAGAGAATGTCCTCTTCATCCAAGATGGTGTATAAGCTTTAGGTGCATGAGGTCTACCAAGGATGTGAGGAACAGGACCTGGGTGGGATTTAGGGATGGGATTGTTTCTTTTATGTCCTGCAAAATCATCAACAGAAGAAACAAGCGCTCTACGATAATCCCATGGCTTGGTTAACTGCAAAACAGTTTTTGTACCTTTGAAAGCCTTGTTGATGATAGGAGGGGGATTAGGTGCAGAAGATGTGTACCTTGGCCTTACCAGAGGACTCTGGAGTGTGGAGTGGGGAGGTTTCTGTTTGGGAGCAGTTTTCTTACTTGGATCATCAGTTGTGGACAAGTGCAGACTCGGATGTGGAGGGGTGTCGACTGATGCTAATGGATCATCGATCGATACTGAGCCTGTTGCTCGTGTAGCAGAAACGTTTTCAACAGAAAAAGTTTGTCCATCAATAGTAGGAGCTCTCCTCAGCTTATCCATCTCAAAGTTCAGACTCAAACCTTCCACATTCAGTGTTATGTG